>NC_056743.1:221533218-221630718 GCF_019279795.1 Protopterus annectens
TTAATTTCAAGATGAAAGTGAAAAGGGGAATGGTGGCTTCCTTCCTTTCACTTGTATCACTATTGAACAATGCTGAGAATATTCTCTCAAGACTACTGGTAGCAGAAAAGTGGAAATTGTTCTTTCTCCTACTGTTGTGCAAATATGAGGTTATTATTAACTTTCAGGGTTATGGAGGGTGCAGTGGGTCTTGCATCCCTGCAAAGACACTTCTTTTGTTAGATGTTCTTTTATTATTAATATTGAAATTCAGTATATTGGCCATACACAAATTTATGTCAATGTTTTCTTACATTGATAATTCAATATCAGTCCGAATCTCAGTGCTACTTTAGATCAATGATTCAATATAGCTTCTATATCTGTAGCTATCAATATGTCTTTCTACACATTCGTAATGGCAAATGGATTAAATGCTGCATGTTATTATAATGAATACAAAACACCAAATCTGCAAAAGTTGAAAATCTCACCACATATTCCTCCTATCCTTCTAGAAAAAAATAAAACATCTTCAAGGCTGACTGCAATGGAGACAGAACACTAGTTAAAATGATGTAAAATTAACAGTTTAGGTAATTTTACTGTTACTTTCAGTTGTAGTTGTAGAGATTCATCCTATGTCAGAGAGTTAATGAAATATTTGGGCTATTTTATTGAAATAACTGTGTGTACAACTACTGACTGTGCATCACCTTCAGTAAGACGTTCACTCAAACGTATGATGCCTATCTAATTTAGAAACCGATTAGTGCAAACACAGCCTTACCTAAATATACATTTTAATAAAACAGGAAAGAAATGCATTCTGTACTGAGCTGTCCAGATGCCAAGACGTATAGATATCATGTATCATTTACTTATTTATTGACATTTGGTTACCTGGAAAGTCTGCCTGGGTCAGAAGTATCAATTTTCAGTGGAGGCCCAGGGAGAAAACCTCTAAAAAATAACATTAGAAGTCATGTAACATTGAAAAACTGATTACGTTGAATAAACAGAAAGTAGTGCAATTGCTGTTTACATTCTACAGTGTAAAATAAAATATCTATAACATTTAGTAATCAAAAATAGAAATAAAAATAAATATTAGAGGTTAAGGTTTGGTCAAGGAAGTAAGCAAGACAGGGGTAAATAGGAGGTTGTCAACAAAATAAATAAACATTTAGTGTAATGTTTAGCTGAGACTGTTGAACAACTAAGAAAATTAATACATTGAGCCATCTATCAACGTTAATATTTTGAAGTCTGTATCCACTAATGGAATAAAGAATTTTCAAGTTAGAAGTCCCACATACCTATACAAGGAGGTCCCTACCTCCCTAAATTACATAACATATACTTAAGCAGTTATATCTATAGAAACTTAACATTTTTTTTTTTGTCCAGTGCTCCTAAAAAAAACATAAATAAAATAATAACATAGTTTGGATCACCAGGGCATCATATTGGCTATTGCCAATTAAAGTGCTTAAGTAGCTCATCATAAAATCCATTTATCCATACATTGTCGGTATAACAGAGGGTAAAGGCTGTACGAAGCTTCATTTACTGCACTGGAAATGTTTCAGCCAATCGAATCTGAGGAGTGAGATGAAATAACCAGTGAATACTGTGCATTACTCTGTAAAGATTTGTGTGCGTGTGTCTTAATGACTGTATAAAATGCATTTGAAAAACATGCAGCAACAATACATACTGTTGGGAATAATTTATATTCAGTTGTTGCTTGATATTTTTATGAATAGCATATGGTTGACATAAAATGACTTATTTTATGTCAGTCTTAATTTAATGTTTGTGTGTGTGTGTGTGTGTGTGTGTGTGTGTGTGTGTGTGTGTGTGTGTGTGTGTGTGTGTGTGTGTCTGTGCACACACAGGCACGTGTGTGCTTGTGTATGGCTGAGGACATTCTAGTTTTTGCAAAGAAAATATTGAAGATTTTTACATATGTAATCTGTTGTCTTTCCTGATGATCTAAAAAGTATCTTTTTATGTTTGAGATCATTAGTACGTCAAGTTAATTAACCAAAATTGACTCATTTCAGAAGGTCATTAGGTTGACCACTGTTTAGTCCGACATTGCAACTGATACATTTGTTGTAACAAAATAGATCACTTTTCCTGGACATTCTCCTGTGTAGGTTTGGCAGTAAACAGAGAATTAAGACTATAACTTATTAACAACCTGCTTCCAATAGTCAGAGAGTTGATTGCCTAAGCGTCCATTTCTCTACAGTGTAAGTAACTCATTTGAACAATGATCCCTTGACACCCTTTAAAAGAAACAGTTATGTCCACTAAGCTTACCTGCTTAAAAATAGTATTCTGCATATGAACCCCTTCTACAAATAAAAAGAAGCATGTGTGCCTTCTTAAAAAGTAATGGAAATTGATTCTAACAATCAGTTAATTGGCAAATAAAAGGATGCAGAAATGAATGGCGTATGCATCACATCAACATGTTCTGCTCAAAGAATGCCTGTTTTTTTTGCCACTGAACAAAAATAAATATTAAGTATTTTACTACTGTCCTCATTCTGTAATAATTTATGAGGTCTACATTGAAAAGAGTGTTAAACAGGATACCCCACTGTCTAATTGTAGTCATTTTATACTCCTTGGCAAGCGTCCTTATGAATTCATATCAAATGGAGGAGGGTTTGTGAACAGACAGCATTCTGAAATGATTTATGATTATAGCAGCACTGCGTTGATTAGCTACTCTAAAGTGTCAACATGAACGCATTACCTTTTTTGAAAATGCAAAATGCAAATTCTCAAATCAGATAAATTCAGGCAATTTTTCAGGAACATGCTTCCCCTTTCCAAAGTCACAAAGGAGAGAGAAGAAAGCCAAGTGTGTGTGTGTGTGTGTGTGTATGTGTGTGTGTGTGTGTGTGTGTGTGTGTGTGTGTGTGTGTGTGTGTGTGTGTGTGCGCGTGCGTGTGTGTGTGTGTGTGTGTGTGTTTTCCTCTCTACAGATATTTTATCTATCTATTGATCGATCTATCTATCTACACACACATGACATTTTTTTCTTTTTCCTCTTAGTAGTGGTGGTCTCAGACATGATTATAGCATGTAAAAGAGAATGTAAGGTTCATAACCCCCTCTCCCATTTATGGACAAAAGATTTCTGTTTTTAAATCCATTCATGACCTTTTGATCACAGTTATGAACATTTGTGAAGAAGTCTTCATTATTTTATGAAACCCATTTATACACACACACACTCACACACACATATTGCATTTACTTATGCCCTTTTGACCTGGGTCATGGTGGAAAAGTTTCTGACAATGATGTTTTTACTTACCAAGGAAATGTATAAATAAATGTGTTTCAGGCCATTTGACAGTCTTAGCTCTTCATGTTTTTCAAAAAAAAAAACATCTTCACATGTTCAGATACCATATTTTGTTTTACTGCTTGTGACATTATTTGCAGTCACTGTTCATGCTTTCAGCTGTGCAGTTTATTTAAAGTTGTTATGTTTTGCTTCAGATTAACAGTGGATTATCTGCTTCTATGATGCATATCAGAACTGCAGCACTTTTATTTAAGATTTAAATGTGTTATTATAAAAATGAATTTGGTTATTTCACTTTTAAAGATCAGACAGACTGCTAGCTTCAGCAGTTCAATAAATGACACGCTCTACTTGTGTTATACAAAAAAAAAAAATCTTGAAAAAAAATATCCATATGCGTTTGCCAAGATTTTTATTTGTGGCAGCAGTAATGAATTTTGACTGAGGTCAAGCACAATGAATTTTATGAAAGATGATAGAAAGCATAAGTCACCATCTTAATTGCATGTTTTTGAACCACAGGTGTGTAGATAACAAGTTATTAATTTTAAAATATGTAATCAATTAAGATACATAGCATGCAATGCAGGTTGTAACATTTATAAGCTAAAGTTGAAAGCAGTTCACTCTAAAATTAGAGCTAAATGTCCTTGTATATCCAGAATGTAAAGGATATTAATTATGATCATTTTAATAAGTTTAGTCTAACCTGAATTCAGTGCATGAACATCAGTTAATGTCAATATTGTTTCAAAAGATGCTTTTCCTATAATACAGACAGACATAAATCTGAATCCATCCATTTGATAATCATTTGCTATAGAAAGCAATTCAGATTGAATAAATTATTTAATATTTACAAAGGAATAGACTATCATCTCTTACCACTCATTAATATTTACCCTCTCAACAATGCCATTTTATGTACTTAAATCTTAAAATCCATGAGTATGTCTTTTTCATAAACATGATGAATAGTCATTCCATTAGTATGCAATTGTAACTTTATCGAGAAGTTACTGTCCAATAACTTGAAACAGTAGCATACCTGCTAGACAGATATGCTATAGGGGATGCTACCTGGGAAGGGAGGATGAAGGCAAGGCAGATAAGTGCATCTTGTTGAGGGCATGGGTCATATAATTTGCAAACATAGCCATAAAACCTGTATCACATAATTGATTCTACCTGCATTGGGATAAGTGAATTGCTCCTTGTGCTAGAAGTTAGGGAGCTTGGCCAAGGTGATGTCATGCAATGTCATTGCTATAAAAGCAGTCCTATGGAGTCTGTCAGACCAGTATTATGATATGTCATATATGTCTCTAAAGTTATGTTTAACATTCGAGCGTGAGGGGAGTGCATGACCTTTTTATTGCTGCCGTTGTATAACACATCAGAATGTTCTACACCTCCACTGTGCAATGTTCACCATCTACACCAGCACGATAAATGTGAACTACTCTCCATGTGTGGTTCATATCTCTACACGACTGAAAATCGTCATGTATGGATTATGATAATATATTTATAATGAGATTTACATTTATGTGCAGGATAATGATAAGACTGTGGACAAAATACTGTATGAAATGCATTTATATGATGACACAATATGTTTGTAAGCCTACCTCTCTCACATTAGATACATAATCCAAGAAAAAAAAAAAAGATGGTGCAGACCATGAACCAAGGAAAGAACAATATATTATTTTGCACATAAATCTTAATAACCTAAAACTAAAATTTGAAGATCAAATTTAAGAAATGTATAAATTAACAATATTTGCCATGGTTGTTGTTCAGCTCCTTTGCCAAGTAGATATGAATTACCTTGATATATGCAAGTACGTGCCATCGTGAGGAAAGATAATCAAAAATCATATACATATATATATATATATATATATATATATATATATATATATATATATATATTATGTGGTATCTGTTCTGAGTTACAGACCCTTGTACTGCACAATCAATTAGTTGTGTAAGATCTCTGATAGTAACCCAAACAGTGGGAGAATCTCCATAGTCTCCTTATTGAAATTGCAGGCTGAGATTCAGAAATAAACAGTGCAAAGCATTAGTTAAACCTGCATGATCCTCGACGGCATGCTAGGTGGGGTCGATTCAGAGTGTTGAGCTACCCAGGGAAATAACTCGGCCAGCATCATATGCAAATGACAATAGCATGATTTGGGTATGAGCAACATGATGGTAATGAGAGTGAATGTGAGTGTAAATGACGATAAACAAGATGGTACAGCAATTCAGAAAAATTAAAACAAAATGTCTGATGAGTTGTAATGCGCAATGAATTTGTACTTTATTGGTGAACGCAAAAAGAGGTGCGTGACAGTGACATCAATAAGATGCTTCTGTATTAGCTGAACATCATATGTCAGGTGCCATTCTCACAGGCAGCATCACAGATGTATTTTACTGCTCTTAAAATACAATTATGTGCATGACAGGGCCATAGTTGAATGCCATTCTGAGGACAGAGACAATATATGGTAGCTTGTAGACATGTGCTGTCCTCGCATGGAATTTCATACGATGTATGAAATACCAGTTCCTGTGGACACTAAGGTATGTGTAGCATTGACCATCCTAGCTACTAGGACCTTTCAGTTGCCTTCATGTCCTGCTGCATTATGTGAAGGAGCATATCTGGTTCCATGAACCACAAAAAAGGAAAAAAAAAAAAGAAAAAGAAATAAAATAAAAGCATTATGCAAGCATTCGGAAAAATAGCTCATTTCCCCAAGGATCTTGGCACCACAGATTGCACTCATATCTCTATCCTGATTTTATTTTATTTAACATCTGTTAACCAGGAAAGTCTTTCTGGGACAGATCCCATTTTCAGTGGAGGCCTGAGGAGACACCCTGAAGATGCATTTCTTTGGAATGTGGGAGGAAACTGGAACACCCAGAGAAAACCCACATGAATGCAGGGAGGGCATGCAGACTCTGCACAGAAGGCACCCCAGCCAAGAATTGAACCAGAGAACCACTTGCTGTGAAGTGACAGTGGTAACCACTGCACCACTGCACCACCTGGTGTGGTTCCTGTGGGTAGTAGTATGTTAACCAGAAAGGTCTGTACTTCATCAACCGCTACGTGGTGTGTCACACACAGTATTATTACACAATGTGTCTATGTACCATCCTGGCAGTTCCCATGATTTTCACATCTGGCACATATCAAACCTTTGCCAGCAAGATATTTTCACAGTGCCAGACATTCCCTGGAACCATGGCTCATGAAACCAATACAAAACCCATAGTTCATGGCTGAGATGAGATATAACATCTCAGTACTGCAAACCCGTAACATTTTTGAGTGTGTGTTTGAATTGTTTTAGTCCCACTTACACTGCCTATATTCCTTAAGTAGTGCACTGCAGTAAATTCTGCAGACCAATGAGATATTTGCTGTCTGTCAATGCTGCACAACATGTCGATAAACAGCTAGAACAGGGGATCACCATTGAATGAACAGACAGACCAGAGTTTGACACAATGTTTAAGATGTTTACCTCACAATCAAAAGGAACAGAGTTTTACTCTTACCTTTCAGGGAAATTGGCTAGGCCTAAAATACCCTTCAAGGGCAGTTAACCTAATTCTTACATATGAACGTATAATAACAATAATTCATGCTTGGCTATGGGTAATGCTTTATTTAGGATTGGGGTAGCCATAACTGTTAAGATGTTTCCTCACAGTCACAAGTTACAGGATTTGATTCTCACCTTTGAAGAGAAATTGGCTTGCCTTAAAATGCCCAAAAAGGGCAGCTAACTTGGTACTTGCCAAGGAACAGGTATATTCTGTTAATTTTTTTTTTTTTTTTTTGGGGGGGGGGTCACATAATGGTTAAAGATTTTAACTCACAAATACAAGGACAGGGATTGATTCTTACCATTGATTATTGGTTAGGTGTGTAATAGTTTGCAGATTGATAGGCTAGTATTTACCTATGAACCAACAAGGTGCCAGTTGAGAAGTTAGAGAAGGACTAGACTGCAGGAGAAACTCAAGTGAGACAGGTACAGACACAGCATGCTGTGGCACATGCAAAAAAGTGGTATGTTGGCCATAACTATGGACCAGAATAGACACAAAAAAGAGTAAAACTTAAGAGTTCAGTACCTCACCCAGGCTATGCTGCTAACACATTGACTGGTCTTGCCTATAAATCTGCTGTGGATGTAGGGCTCTGTTGTCATCATCTACACAGGCAGAGAAGCACAGTGACAGAAATCATCAGTAGACACATCAGTTTAAAGGGGGGAGGTCTATGTTTGTGGGGTACATAACTGGGTGATTGACAGGAGCTTGGGTATACTGTGCAGTAAGAGGGTGGTGCCCTCTGATAGGGGTAGGTCACCTTGATATTGTGGGTACTGACTCCTGGGCACATAGCTGCTGCAGATCTTGAACGGTTCAGATGTGCCTGGGACAGGTGTGGTGGGACCTCAGGTGGGAATTATGTCCTCAGTCATGCATGGGTATATCTCCTCTGAGGAATTGCACTGCCACCAACTCCTACTGGCATGGTCAGTATTAAATTGCATAACTTTGACTGCCTGCTCATGCCATGCGCATTACTATCGCATAGACTATATCTATATAGATGCCCATACTGTGCCACAGCAAGCTCACCACTGATAGGTGGTGTCAGAGACCTAACAGTACATTACCTTGATATTCCTACCCTGTGCTGTATAACCACAATGTAGGCAGATGAGTATAGGCTAGGGGAATGGGGATCAGATCAGGACTACAGAGGCAGATGACCCCATGAAGCCAGTGAAGGCATGATGGTGCTTGTTCAACTTGGTGATCAGGTGATTCAGGTATTGCACACCCTCAATTATGTGATTACACAAGTTGTACAGTACAGCAATTATCTCTGCAATGTGACCTATTCAAAACACACCATCATGTGTTCCTAACATCCACATCCACATCTGGTATCAGTTATTAGTTCTGCCTCCACCACCCCATCCGCTGCAGATCATTCCTGAGTTACTACTGCAGAGCACATATATTCCGATACATCCTCCCTGTCTGAGATGTTACTTACCATGTTAGTTACTTCCTGTTTCACTTCTTGCTTAGCCATCCATTCAGTCTGCTACTGATACCTTGCTCTGGCCTACTCCGGTATTATTCCCCATTTTATCCCACACTGTGATCTCCATTTTGCTACCTGCTGGTTGCCATGGAGCAAGCCCCCAAATAAAATGTGACACATATTCAGTCACAGTCCCATCCTACCACTAACCTGCGTACCCTTCCTGCAGCAGATGTAGAACTCTTTGATACTCACAAGAACAATGTAAACCATTTCCACTGAGAGCCACTTGCTATAAGTAATAAAAGTGATTAACGTGATCAGTACCTCAATGGCAACGCTATCACAAGGATCAAAGCAAGATAATTATGCTAATAAGGAACTTTGTTTAAATGTCTCTGAATGCCCCAATTAACACAGAGCATACATAGCTCTACAGTTTGCTATGGGGCCTGTGCCTAAGTGTAACCATGTATAGTTGATCATAAAGCTTTCTGTGCATGCTTAGCTATCTCCATTATACTGACAGGGAAACAGGCACTTTACATTTCAATCTTTTGGCCTATAGGTATGCCATGATGGCATCAATGTGCCATGATCTGGGGGACGTTGTTATAACAGTCTACATTATATATGAAAAGAGAGGTGTGACACTTTATGTGGAGAGTGACACCTTCCCTCATTCACTCATGCCTGCTGGTGCACACGTTTTATCTGAAGCATGCGTCAATGCAAATTTGCTAAAATTTACCTTTTAATATTAACCTGGGAAGTAGCTATGGCTTCTAGAATGGTGGACTTTGGAAGGGCTCCCACTTTATACAAAAGCAAGAAAAAAAAAATGTCCCCTGCTCCTGCATCTGCAGCACTGGTAGTCCCTCCTGGGAATTCTTCTGAGAGTTTCCAGTACAAGGTGGATGCATGGCATTGTTTTTCCAGTTTGAGGACTGATGCCAGGGGCATCACCCACTCTCATGAAAAGTGTAAGCCTTGATACAGGGACTTGAAGAGGTGCTACCCTGATGTTTTCCCACCAGTTAGAAGAAGAGTTTAAGGAGATGGAGGCATGTTCTGCAGTAAGTATCCCTAACTGTTACGCACTCTTGTAAAATTAGCCACTATTGTACAGTTTTATGCAGTTATTAATGTTTGTAGACATATGTTTTCCCCTTTTTCTATGTTTCTCAGCACAAAACAATACAGGCAACAGGCTATGTCTATGGTACTGCTGTTATCCATGCATATGTCCTGCACACCAGCTTTGCTGCCCATTTTTACAATACTGATAATTAGCTTTACCATTGCTTACAGCTGTGCTTTGCTTTATGTGTCAAGTACCTTGTAAGTACACATAGAACTGTGCTGCTGCACTCCCTGATGTTATGTATTCCCAGCAGGGACTGGGAAATGCTAACTTATCAGACAGTGGAAGTGACACTACCATACCAAAAGTACGTGGCCACCTTGGTACATATCAAACAATGGATGCGACACTACCATACCAAAAGTACGTGTCCACCTCATTACTTATCAAACAATGGCTGTGACACTACAATACCAAAAGTACATGTCCACCTCGGTACTTATCAAACAATGGATGTGACACTACCATACCAAAAGTATATGTCCACCTCGGTACTTATCAAACAATGGATGTGACACTACAAAACCAAAAATACGTGTCCACCTTGGTACTTATCAAACAATGGATGTGACACTACCTACCAAAAGTACATGTCCACCTCGGTACTTATCAAACAATGGATGTGACACTACCATACCAAAAGTACGTGTCCACCTCATTACTTATCAAACAATGGATGTGACACTACAATACCAAAAGTACGTGTCCACCTCGGTACTTATCAAACAATGGAGGTGACACTACCATACCAAAAGTACGTGTCCACCTTGGTACTTATCAAACAATGGATGTGACACTACAAAACCAAAAGTACATGTCCACCTTGGTACTTATCAAACAATGGATGCGACACTACCATACCAAAAGTACGTGTCCACCTCGGTACTTATCAAACAATGGATGTGACACTACAATACCAAAAGTACGTGTCCACCTTGGTACTTATCAAACAATGGATGTGACACTACAATACCAAAAGTACATGTCCACCTCAGTACTTATCAAACAATGGATGTGACACTACAATACCAAAAGTACGTGTCCACCTTGGTACTTATCAAACAATGGATGTGACACTGCCATACTAAAAGTATGTGTCCACCTTGCTACTTATCAAACAATGGATGTGACACTACAATACCAAAAGTAGATGTCTACCTCGATACTTATCAGGCAGTCGATGTGACACTACCATATCAAGAGTAGGTGTCCACTTCAGTACTTATCAGACAGTGAATGTGACGCTATCATATGAAGAGTAGATGTCCACCTCGGTACTTATCAGACAGAGGATGTGATACTACCATATCAAGAGTAGGTGTCCACCTCGGTACTTATCAGACAGTAAATGTGATGCTACCATATCAAGAGTAGGTGTCCACCTCGTACTTATCAGACAGCTAATGTGACACTACCGTATCAAGAGTAGGTGTCCACTTCGGTACTTATCAGACAGTTAATGTGAGGCTACCATATCAAGAGTGTGCATTCTCCTTAGTACATATGCAGATGGCTTCTTTCACTGTCAAGTAGCTCTCTATTCACCCTGCCCATAATGCATCTGTTTGCTTCCATTCCTTACTGTAACCCTTCTCATTCCATGAGCCTTATCTGTGTCCATTATATGTGGCATACCACAGAAATGTGAATGAAATGTCAGGCACTGAAGCAAGTTATTCAGCAGAAGAAAAGTGTATTATAACCCCATGGTTTAGGTATCCTATAAGAATTGCTGTAAATATTGTAGGAGGGGTACAGGTGGTATGTTACTACCTGGTGGCAAGTGTCATATCATTTCCAACCCAGTATTTTCCACCTTTAAATAATCTCTTCAGGGTTTTGTGCTTCATTTGTTTAGAGGGTTGTTTATGTCGACATTTGATGCTCTTACACTCACACTGACACTGCTATGCCCTCCAACATGTATAGTTTTGTAGTATGTGTCTTAGGCCCATATATCAATAAGAGCTTTTTTCATTTCAGAGCTAACTGCTTTTACTACTCTAGGGCACCTACTCCCAACTATTGCAGCACAACCTGCTAATAACTGTTTTTGTGTTTTTTTCTCCTATCTCTCTCTTTATTGCTACCATTTTATTGTATTATTTGTCCTTGTCTATTTTGTTGTTTTGTGGTTTTTTTTGTCTTCATTTACATTCATATTTGAAGAGTGTTGGTAGATGATCTAGATTCAGTGTGGTGTGGCAGTGACCACTACACCATGCCCTTATTTGCCATCACCTGCTACCTCCCCGTAGTCACCATACCACTTCTTGGCAGGGTGATGAGCTTAGTCTTGTGTAAAAATGACCTAGAGGACTCACTGGTGCCTTCCGTGCTGTTTCTATGGTGAGAAGTGTAGGATTCTTATCAGACAGTCTCACTGATTGGTCCCACTGGATCACCTGATGGGAGGCAGAATGCCTGGTGATGGCTTTGGTGGACAAACATCTGGAAAGCTTGACTTCCTGTCTAGAACAGGTTCTCATGCAATTTGCAGAATCGCACAGCTGCATGACCCCAATCCCAGGGCCAACAGTGGTCATGTCCAACTATGAAGGCATTGATGGAGATGATTGACTTTTGGATGGGTGTAACACTGTGCAACTTGGTAGTCAGTCCATACCCAATGCTTTCCCTCATGATGGTGCTTCCTTTCCTTGTATGTCGCTTCCCTCCCATGTTTACTGTCCAGTCTTACCCATCTCAAAGTGCCCTCCATTTATCCTTCTTTGTATCTCCTTTGTGGTCCCACTCCATTTGTGGTAACACCTCACATGCTAGTCTTCATCTGTCTTTTGTGTTGATTTGCCTGTCCCTGCTACAATCCCTGTACCTTCCTTCCCACACCTCCCAAATGCTACCTTTACCCTCTACCCTTCTGGATAAAATGGAAAAAATAAAACAACTGATCACGTGTCCACAAAAAAATACCCTTCCCCTCCTAACTCCTGACACCACTATTCACCTTATCCTTCTGAGTTCCCCTGCTTGCACTTTTCCCATTCTGCCAGTCTTACACACCTATTTCCTTCCTATTTATTATATAAATATGTTAGGGACATTGCTATATGCAGCTCTTATCCCAGCTGTGCTTGTTGAGGCAAGTCATTGCACGTGCACACACATTGGCGAGACTTCATTTCACATATGGTACAGGGCCCAGGTGGCCACAAGTCCTGCAACACTGTTGTTTACATGTGTGTTTGTTTGTTTATTTATTTTTGTTCTCTGATACAGTTTAACTGAGCGATAAAATATTTGTTTCAGAAGAGGCCTAGAAAGAAAAGTTCCAAATAATGAGAATAAGAAAACATACAATAATGTTCTAATACATAAAGTTTTAAGGAAAACACTACAATAAAATGACAACATGCAATAATGGCCTAATATGTAGAGTTATAATAAAACACAACATTAAGAACAGAAACAACACAGAGTAATGGGCTAATACATAGAATTCTAAGAAAAGATGATAATATGAAAATCTTTGACAGGAGTATTTAATTTTTCCAACATTAAAATAGTGTTACTCGAACTTACAGTTAGAAGAAAATGAAGGAAAGTAGTGGGAAATAAGAGGAAATAGTAAGAATGTGGGAAGAGCTGGTGTGGAGAGATGAGAAGGAAAGGGAAAATTGCTGGTAAATTGGAGGAAAAAGTGAGAAATTTGTGAAAAAAAGTGTGGTGAGATAGTACAGCTATGGAACTATCTTAAGGTTATCAAACTTAAGGTTGTCTATTTACTTGTGAGGTACATGAACACAAGCAGGGGTGAGTTGGTTTTATTTATTTATCTTGTTTGGTTTGTTTGTTTTAATTTTTTGTAAGCTTTTAAGTTTGGTTGATGTAAATAGGAGAGTGAGAAGGTGATAGGACTGGCCAATAGTATTCCTTGTTTCCTTGTTGCATCATAAAGGTATCAGTTTGACTGGTAGATAAGTCCTATATATATATATATATATATATATATATATATATATATATATATATATACATAGATATATTGATGATTTGCTGTATGTGCTAATTAAATTTCAGATTTCCATCTACAGTTACACCTAGTTTCTATGTGTGGCTTATTTTTTCTATAGTAGTGTTATTGGCTGATGTAAAAGTAAGATAGTGTTCAGGGCATAAAATTGCTTAGGAGTGAATAACTTTAATCTGCATTTCTTATGGCTTTACAGCAGGCTTGCATTGGTTAGCCAGGATTCAAAAAAGAAAGAGGATATTAGAATGACTGTTTAGAGTTTTGTTAGACTTGTTTCATTGCAGGGAAGAGTGGAGTCATCAGTGTACCATAAAATGGTATTTCATTTGGCAGCTGAGTATTAAATAGAACAGGTCCTAAAATCAGTCACTGGAGAGCACCTAAAGAAACTGGAAGGAAAATTAAGAATGTGTGTTACTGTTTTACAACTTGCTATCTGTTGTTAAGGTAGTAATTGAACCAGGATAGTGTAGGCAGGCAGAGGCCTAAGGAGGAGAGTTCAACTAGTAATTTACAACGAGAGACTATGCAAAATGCTTTTGATAAGTCAAGGAAGATGAACGGTTTTGAATAATCTGCATTTCTATGATGACTGATTTTACTGGTGAAATGTAGAAAGGCAGTTGTGTTGGATGAAAACTATGTTGGGGATGCAAGATGAGGCTAATGGCAGTGAGGTAGCTGCTCATTGAGCTGTGTGAGAATACATTTCCACAGAACCTTTGATAAGGGAGAAAGTATTGGGATAGTTCTGTAGTAAAGAATTCTGTCAAATTTCTAAATTTGTGAAGGGGTATAATATAAGATGTTTTTTTTCCATAGGACTGGGTCATGATGCTTTGTAATAGAAGACTGGATAGGTCAGTAGGTCTACTGCCATAATGATGTATTCCTGTAAGGTTATCTCCAGCTAAACTTGTGGATTTTAGATTGTTGAAATGTGTTAAGTAGAATGGTGAGGCTTTAAGGAGAATGATATGAGGTCATTTATCAGAGCAGGCTGTAGGGAGATTAGAAGAGATATTACCATTGACAAAAGATAAAACTGTTTGGATGAAGTTATTTTTGAACTTGAAGGCAATGTAGTTGGTGTTATTATTAGCCATTGGTGTTATTGTGGTTGTTAACCTGGGGTAAAGAAGAATGTTCAATGATGCCCAGAAGAGCTTCTAGTTATGTTGGTGTTTTTCCTGGAGGTTAGTATAGAAGATTTTTTTTTGTGTGTGTGTGTGTGTGTTTGTTTTAATACTGGATGTAGTACAGTTTTTGACATGTTTTTGTTTTTCCATTTGCTTTGAGATTTGTTTTCTTAACTTGGTTTCCATGTTTTGACTCTGCTGAGAATAAGTTGTTCAGTTTCTCTTCTTAATTAAGGTGCAGGGTTGAGTTTCATCCCTTTTTCTCCCAATGGGAATCATTTCATTTAGTATATTTAAAAATATTTTGTGAAATTCTGAGACTGCTTCTTCTAGAAGCATTCTTGAAATATCAGTTTTATAGCTGAAGGATGAAATTAAAAGCCTGTATTTGGAATTTCCTGAGATTGCTTTGCTTCTTATATTATGGTTGTCTCTGGGTATTGTTTGCTGGCTTATAGCAAAAGTAAAAAGTTAGTCACAGATGGTGTCTGGTAGGCAACCACTGCTGATTACTTTGTTTAGATATGTAATGGGAATCTAATTCAATATAAATTCAATACTGGTATTTCGTTACTCCTAACTTTAGTGCTGAAAAGTGCACTTGCATACATTTAGTGTGTAGATGGTTATCTAAGCGTAAAAGTTTCAAGTCAGTGTTGAGGTCTCCAAGTATGATTGTTTCATCATTATGCAGGAGGATATCCAACATAAGATTTCTTTCTTATTGTTAATATTGTTACTGGGGGAAACACATAGAGCTGTTATGTCCTTTTTACTGTTTTGCTTTAGCAGCGGGATGAATATTTGTTTGTTGTTAAACTGAGGAAGAGATGTAAGGATGGGCAGACATTTCTAGGGTATTTCTATGAAAAATGGGTATATCTCCAAACCTTTATTTGTGTATCCATTTCAGGATGCTGTAGCTTGATGGGAGAATTTCTTCATTTTTTTATATCTGCTTTTTAGTCAAATTTCTGTTGTAACTAATATATTTTATTTATTTATTTTATTTTATTTTACATTTGTTGGCCAGGCTAGTCTAACTGGGTATATGTCCATTTTCAGTAGATGCCCGGGGAAATAAGCTCCATGAAAATAAAAAAAACAAACACAGCAAATAACATATAACAACATCAGTCATATATACAATGCACATAACAGGTCAACACAGAATTTTCATAGAGGACAGAAAAACATAGTGTAAAATATAGGTATATCTGGAGAGTGTAGGGTAATGCCTGTATGTATATATGCTATTTTATGATTCTGTCTTATGGCATATATGGTATGTTTCTAAGTTTCATTTGAAGAATATTAAGCCTTGTTACTTCTTATGGGTAAAAACTGGAGATGTGTGCATTTTTATGGGACAAGTGAGCCAGTGTGTGTGATAGAGCAGCAGGCTTTAGGTAGATGTCACCACTTAGTTTCATGTTTGGTATAAAGTGTTTGTTGCGAGAAGCAAATTTGTATTTGAGTTTATATTTTAATCTTAATGTGCCAGCAAGATATTGGTGTTTTGATAGATGTGCTTATTGAGATCAAAATGTGTGATACAGTACATGTTGGGGGAGATTGTATGGGTATAAAATATTGCATTTTGGGTTGAGAAATGGTGGTCTGGAGTGGCATATAGATGATGTGTATGGAATGAGGTTAAGTTTTTGAGTGGGATTAGGTAAAGTAGTATTAAGAGTTGAAGAATAAGCACACTGGATAAAAGAGATAATTTTAAATAGGAGTATTTGTTATAAGGAGAGTGGAGGACACATGAAAGGTTTTGTGAAAGGTGAGGATTGCACAGGCTTTCTGATGGGTTAGGATTGCATTGTTTGGTATGGAAGATGTTTTGTAGTGAGCATTTGAAGCAAAGTTACTGTGGGAATAGGAGGGACTATATCTGTTACTGAATGCGGCAGCCTGGGGGGTAAGGGTAGATATGTGAAAAGAAGTAGGATAACTGTGAGATATTCAGGATGTGGTAAATGATAGCAGATATCAACATGTATGAGTAGTTCCGTATGAGTATATTAAGGAAGGAATTGCATGTGCCATGGGAAGGTGGAGAAAAGGCGAGAAGAATTGTTTGAGTTTTTTTTTTTTTTCTATGGATGAAACTAGAAAAAGGATGAGATGTGGTGTAGGTATAATAAAAGGGAGAAGTGTACTTCATGAATATTGAGAAAGTTATCTGTCATCTGCTATTGGGGAGTGGAGGAAGGCATTAATGTTTAATAAATGATGTACTGTGATGGGTAGGGGAAGGCAGGAAGTAATGTGTAAAAAGCAGGAGGGTGGGAGGATGTGATGTGTAAAATACAGGGGGGAGGCAGGAAGTGAGGCATAAGAAATAGGAGAAGGAGAAGTAATGCAGTATATAGTTGTGTGTACAGGAAGTGGCAGTGTGTGTGATTGGTTGGTGTTTTGCTTTTTTGAGGTTTATTACATTTAAATATAATATAAGTGGGGCTGGTGGAAATTGGGTTAAGGTAGGGGAGTGAAGTGAGCCTGTACATAGTGAGGGTGAATGGACTGGGGCCCAAATAAGAATAGTGTTGTGTCAGCTCACAAATAATCTGGGAATTTAGGTCTGATAGGGAAAAAAACGAGTTATTGACAAAAAATTAACAGTATATTTTGTTTTGGCCAAGTTACTAGGGAAATAAGTTCTCCAGAGGGGAGAAAAACCCCTCTGGTGCAGCCTGTATAAGGTGCTCAGACAAGATGTAAAATAATTGATAAATAACATTAGAAATGCAAAAAGGTGGTAATAGTATAGTGTCTATACTAAGATATAACTGAATAACCCCAGATAACTTGGAGTTTTAAAATGTGACAGAGGAGTGAGGGATAGGAAGTCAGTATTTTTATCAATATGGTCAGGGTTGCTAATGTTTTAACTCAGTGTATTACAGGGGCTTCCAAATGTTACATCCATCCATAACCCCCTTTTCCCATTTTTGCACATGGGGTCTAGGTGTCACATGCAAGCTTGTATATAATTGTCTATAGGGGAATTTATATGATACCTAATCAACTGTGTAATCTTCTGATTTCATAAAATTAACAATTAAAACTGTACTGCTTTGTTTACATACATTTACGGTTTATATTTGGAGAAATTAAAATGCAGCTAGAATGGATGGTTGAGAGAGTTCAGAAACAATCTCTAAATTTCATTCTGAGAGAGAAATGGACACATAAGAAGAAGAAACTGCTATCCTATGTCTTAGTTATGCTGCTAGAGGAAGTATGTTCTCCATATGGGAGAAAGTAATAAGATCAGCTGGTGTAACATGCTCAAGCAAGACTGATTGCTACTTTTACAAATGTAAAGATATTGGTAATAGAACTGCGGTGGTGGTGTTGCGGTAGCGTTGTCGTCTCACAGTAAGACGTCCTGTTCGATTCTCAGCTAGAGTGTCTTCTGTGTGGAGACATGCGTGAATGGGCGTACCTTCATTGAAGGTTGTGCGTTAGGGCCGGCAACTCGGCACATAAAAAATCTACTGCCAATCATTAGCGGACCGGAGTTCAGCTGTGGCGACCCCTAACCAGGAAAAGCCAAAAGACACAACAAGCGTGTGCAGTCTAAACTATTATTCAGAATTACCTTGGATAAACTAGAGCCCTAAAATGGGACAAGGGAGGAGGGATAGAGAGTTCCCATATTTTAAACAAGATGATCAGGGCTATTATTGGTTTTAAGTCAATGCCCTGTAAAGGCTTCTAGATGTTACAATAAATGGGACAAGGCAAGCCTAATTATAAATGGCTATAGTGGAGTTTATGCATCAGTTGTGTAAAGTCCAGCATTACACAATTAATAGTTAAAACTGTACTGTTGTTTTTGAATACACTGACAATTGACATTTGGAGGCATTACTTTGTCAGTAGGTTGGCTAATTGACTTTTGTACTCACCCTGTTGTTTCTCAGATGATTCACTGAATATAGTGTGAATAATGTCAGATAAAGTATTTTGCTTTTTGTGGAATGTTTTTTACAAAAAAATAAAATAAAGTAATTAATAATATAATGAAGAGAGGTAATAATTGTTGAGCATAGTTCAGTGTTGCAGGTAAAAGATGTTAGTAATGAAACAGATAGGAAAATGAGAGAAAAACTTAACTGGAATGCATATCACACTTCAACTATCAAAGTACCATTGGCATTTGCTAACAATTGGGTGAGTTGTGTGAGGAAGACTATTTCTGAGGAGAAGTGGTAAGTTTATTTGTAAACTGCTCTATGCTGCTTACAGAGTTGTAAGAGTACCTTTCTATGAACACATTTTTCATACAAATATATCTACACATCCATAAAGCAGTATAAATATTTAAAATTGTTGATGTACTCAATGCACATCCTTTACATACACTAACATCATAATATCTCATAGTACACAAAACGTGTTTAAAGCCTGTAATACAGAACTCTGTCATTACAGCACATTGATACAATTACATTAAGTACTAGTATTTTGTCTTCAACCTTGCAATTCTGCATAGTAATTCATCCATAGGGATGATACACCAACACAATTCCACTATTCAGCCATACAACACCATCTCTACAGTATTTTGGTTTGGAAATCATTCCTTGCCTGCATACACTTTACTAGTAAATTTCCTAGCTCCTATACACTTTACTGATGGATAGGTTTTGCTACATTATCTATTTTTTATACATACACAGAAGCACTTACTTTAAGGAGCAATAGGTGATGAGGTGATCACAGAACTGCTTGTGAAGGTGACTGATTTGAAAATGGTGCCTCTGTTGTGAAAAGGATTCATGTCAAGTCATCAAACGTAATTTCAGCAAATAGAAGAAAAAAATTTTTTTTAAACCACCTTCAATGAAAAACTCAACAATTTTGTTTTTGCAGGGGGACAAACCCCCCATGCCCCACCCATGTGGGGCATATCCCCACCCCCCCAGCACACACACACACACACACACACACACACACACACACACACACATGTATATATATATATATATATATATATATATATATATATATATATATATATATCAACTCAGAGGTCACACAACAGTGGAGAAAAAAGCAAACTCCACTGTCACAAAAGTAATTTGAGGGAACAGCACTAGCTCTTTTTGCAGCTGCTGAAATTATATGCGATGACATGACTAACGCCTGTGAACAGAACATTAATTTGTGAGAGAAAAGGTTTGTTTATTTTTTTCTTTGAATAGCTGAAGATAGCAGAAGGAAGTCACTTCGGATTCAATTGCCATTGCAACTCAGATGAGAAAGGTGTTTTGTGAATTCAAAAACAATCAGTGAATTTAGGCCTGATATGGAAATGACTAGTTAAGAGAAATAAACTATTATATTTTGTCTTGTTTCTGCTTCTAGGGGAAATACATTCTCCATAGGAGAGAAAGATGTAAGAGAAGTCTGTGTAAGGTGCCCCTGCGCCATCTTTCTCATATGTACTAACCTTTACCATAACACTAATCCTACACATTAAATTACTAAAAACCCTCTCCCCCAGCAGAACCATTACACAAGATAAAAGGACATAGAACACAGACAGCACAACATATGCATAACATTGACCTATTCCACTTACCTAACCCTTATTCTAACCCAAACCAACAAACACTGCATATTCACAACAACTTCCTCAACACAGCCTCGCACATCTTCACAACCACACTTTTTCATTTAAACATTAATTTCCCTGCTCACTTCTACTTACCTTAAGTATATAAAAATTCAGCCTTATGGGATTCACTCAAAAAGGCATTCACTCATTTGTGCATTCTCTCTTTTTATACCAAAAAAAAAATACTTTCTACTAAATGTGCATTCTACTGTTTAAGTTATCCCTACACCCACGCACACACAAACACATACACACACACACACACACACACACACACACACACACACACACACACACACACACACATATACATGTTTCTATATATAAAAGAATCAGGGACAAATTGTTAAATCTCAACTCAGCCACAATCACATTCACTAAAAATGTTCTCCAAAAGCAAGTAAAAGGGCAAGTGTTGTTATGGGGTATTTGTAACACATTTAAACATTGTAGTATCATGGATGAGCCTACACTGGGTCCGAGTGGAGAGATGAAGCAAGCAAAGGACAGTAGTAGTGCTGAAATAGAATTCATACTCCAGTCTTGGTGATTACCTTCACGAGGTGGACCCCGTTTACAGAAAATCTCACCAAGGTGACACTGATATATTGACTGCATTTATATAGCATTTATATAGCATATATCAGGGACAAAAGTAGGTCAAAAACTAAAAAAGATGACTGGGTGCACAAGACCTGGGATAAAAAAGTGCCCAATCCTGGCAGGCTCACTTCTGCCAGAACTGGAAAAAATTACAGTGTAGAATCCTCAAAATATGGAAACATTCCTACATTGGGGCCAGGCCTAGGGGGAAGATGCCCTCCCCCCATTGTAGAAGGAAGTAGCAGTACACAGAAATCACAAAAATTGATAGGCCAAAGAAGATCCATAAAGACAATAGAGTGGACTATTGAGGATAAGAAAGACATTATGTATTGTTACTATTATGCAAAAAGCCCAGACATTCCAGACACAAGATATACAAACAGATTAAGAGATATGTTAGAGGAAAGAAAAATACTTCCACAAGAAAAGCTGTCAGAAGCTTCAAGTAAAAAATGGAGTAATTAGTAAAACAGATTTTTGAAAAACAGTATATAGATCAAGAAACTTTGATCTGTTTGGAAAAAGAAGCATCTGAAGAAGTACAAAAATGTAAATATCAAAATCTAGATATTTTTGAAAAGTATAAAGAAGAAATATGGACATGGGAAAGAAAGAGAGATTTGATATGGTGCAAACTTTATGCAAAGGCGACAGCCAAATTCATCAACATACAGAAGGTAGCCCCAAAAATTTTTGAAGGGAAATATACACAAAGGCATCCAGATATGGAAAATTTCACAATAAAAAGATTAATAACACAAAAACATAATGTAGAAAAGACGATTAGTAAAGTAAAGGTTAAAGAAATAGAAGCTGAAGTTATGGAGTACTTGTGAAGTGAAGGATTTAATGTAGAAGGTCTAAAACAGATTACATTACAGCAGGATGGAGTGAGTCCTCAGAATAAGGAAAAGCAAGATCAGGAGACATGTGAAGAAGAAATATGGACAGGGGAAAGGAAAAGAGATTTAATATGGAGTAATATTTATGCAAAGGAGAAAGCAAAACTAGCTAATATAAAAAGAGCAGCACCAAAGATATTGGAAGAAAAATATAGGCAAAGGAATCCGGATATGGTAAACTTTACAATACAAAAATAAGAAGACAAAGAGGAAAAGTAGAAAAGGAGATCAGCAATGGAGGAGTTAAAGAAATAGAAACTGAGGTCATGAAATACCTCCAAAGTGAATTATTCAGCATAGAACATCTAATTCAGAAAGCACCACAACAGGACAGAGCAATGGAACTTCATATTAAGGGGAAACCAGAGGAATGGGAAGCAACTGGTCAGGTGCCATATGCAGATATTTTGGAACCTTCCACAGAAAACCGGTATAAACATCCACTTGAAGCTGGACAGCAAAGGAAGGAGCAGGATGCTGTGGAAACTCTGACATAGTTAATGTTGAGGAGTGATAGGCCACTGAGTTGTCATATGACAGAGTAACAGATGGTACAAGATGAGATTGAAGCCACAGGAAGATGTAATAGAACTTTCTATAGAATGCCCACAGGAAATGGAAAAAAAAAAAAAAGTGCCCTCCATCTAGAAGAAATCGAGGTAAGAGAAGAGTTGCTTGACTTAATAGAGATAGACATATTAGGATCAATGAAAAAAAACAGACTGCAGAAGGTCAATAAAACATAAAAAGTCAGAAGTTTGATAAAACAAATGGACGCAGTAATTAGGACTGTCCAGAGAGATTTGTATGATATAACAGAAGTAAAGAGGATATATTACTGTGCAGCTAAATTAATAACTGATAAAGTTCTACCACAAGAACACAGGGAAGTGAAGGAGAGAAAGGGAAGAAATTGAACACCATCATGGAAGAATCGAATAGAGAAAACTATAAAGCAACTAAGACAAGGAGTGTCACTATTATAAGAGTATAGAAGAGGGAACAGATCAACAAAAATATTCAGAAAGATAGATGTGATAAAAGCAATGCGCAGTATTAGAACAGATCAGAATCTATCATGCAGTATCGCAAATAATAAACTAAAAATCTCAGCACAGACGGAAAAAATTTAGAAGATATGTAGACAACTATAAAGGAAAAGTACAAAATAAGTAATTTATTGATGACCCAAAAAAGTTTCATAGAGAATTGGGAAATAAGGTAAAAGGAATTGAAAGATCACCAAAAAAGGAAGAAATAGATAAACTTTGAAGAAGTATATATGAAGATCCAGTGGAACATAACTAAGATGCTAAATGGATAGAAGAAGTATTTATTTATTTATTTTATTTATTTATTTTACATTTGTTGACCAGGATAGTCCAACTGGATTAATGTCCATTTTCAGTGGAGGCCCGGGGAGAAAAGCTCCAAGGTAGACAGATAAGTAATAACAAAGAAGACATATTACAGATGAGATATTTACAAATGACATAAGCAGACATGAAATAGACAATATCACAAGTTTGAGTTACCCCTGGTAACAGTCAGGGGAAAAAATAACAGTAATCTGATTAATAGATTATATACATTCATGGTGAGAGTTAGCCAGGCTTGTTACAGTGCCAAAGCCAGTTTAGTGCCAGATGTTATTTGAGTTTAGCTTTGAATTGGGATAGGGAGGAGAGCAAAGTAATGTTAGCTGGAAGGAGGTTCTATGCTTTACCTGCAGAGTTTGCAAAGAGGGAGTCACCGGCTACATTGTTAATTTTAATTGTCATAATTTGTAGTCTAAAAAAGCAACAAAAGTGGCGCCTAGAAGGTGAAAACTGCAAAGTCTAACAAAATCCACAAAATGTAAAAGTTAAGAACACAATTTTATTCAAATTGCTTTTCGTCCAGCTAGTAGCCAAACTTCTTCAGACAACACCACTTTCCTACCAATTAATCAATTTGTATAACAAATGATTTAGATGAAGTATAAATGGAGCTGGATGTAGTAGTTTATTTTATCTTGTTGTTGGACTTCGCAGTTTTCACCTTCCAGGCGCCACTTTTGTTGCTTTTTTGGGTTTGTTCTTTGGTTTCTTCAGTATAATTTGTAGTCTGTTTGAAGATCGGAGCAGTCTTGGATTGTTGTGTGTGTGTGGGGGGGTGATCATATTTTTAAGAGCTGGTGTGTTATCTGGATAATAGAGGATTTTATTAGCTACAATTAAAAGGGTATATTGGATTAGTCTGGAAAGTTCTAGCCACCCAAGCTGTTTAAGGTTGATGCAATGGTGTGTTCTAAAAGGTAGGCCAGTGGCAAACCTGGCAATGTGGTTGTAACAGATTGAGAGTCTATTAAGTGCAGTTTTATTTAGATTAGAGAGAAAGGGGGATGCATATAAAAGTGCTGAAAGCAGGTGGGAGCAAGCTATGGCAACCATAGCAGGAGGGGTTAGGAAGGTGTTTATTCTATACAATGACCCAAGTTTTTTATTGATTGTTTTGTTCATTTGGTTTACATGAAGGTCAAATTTTAGATTATTATCAATTATTACTCCTAACAGTTTTGTAGAGGACTCGGGGGTGATTATTGTGCCATCTTTTGCATTTATGGTGAAGATAAATGGTGTGGACCTTTGTGTTGAAGTGAATAACAGCATTTTAGTTTTTGGGGGATTTAGCAACAATCGATGTTCGGAGAACTAGGTTTCTATAGTATTAAAGGTGGATTGGGTAACAGACTTTAATTCTGGGGGAGATGTGGCTGACTGACTCAGTGTGTATTCCTAGGCTTTAGGCTTGCATTTGGTATGTACTATTACCTGAAGTTTATAGTTATGCTTTCTATTTTACACTGTACTTTGCACCAAAGTATAGACTTTGATTAGCCTGTGTTTTGTAAACTAGCAAGATATAAGTTAGCTCTAGTTTATTGCTTATGAGTGTTATATACAGGGCTTTATATGAGGATATTTAATATCACAGAATGCCAGGGCAACTAGTGAAAATGTAATACTTGGAGGGAGCCAAATTGCTATGGGGCAGAATAAGGTGCCTCTATACAAAGGTCAGCAGTCTTCAGTACATAAGAGTACAAAACAGTATTAGCCAATTGCAGGGCGGACTTCACGACACTTGTTTGTGACTACAGTCACATGGGGTAATGTTCTTCAGGCAGGAGAATTCTGTTAGTTAGACTGAGGGGGTCTACCTAAAAACAAAAATATAGTAGGAGTAAGAACCTTACTAGCACATGAAACGTCACCAAACAAGCAGCTTTTCACCATTCACTTAAACTATAAGGACTACGGTAATCAGCAGCACCATTTAGCTGCAATACAGTATTAGCTTCGTAAAAGAAGTAAAAGTAAAAGAAAGTAAAAGAAAGAATAAAACGTTTAAAGGCACAGGATATGAAATGGGATGAAGTAACAACCAGATAAAACTCAACCATGGCAATAGAACAAAAGGGTGACAAAAGAAATGTATATGGAACAAAGGATCATTTGTTGTTAAATAAAGTCATAATGGAGAATTGTGAAAAGGAGAAAAATCTAAGTCCTGTATCGATAGATTACAAAAAAGCATTTGAAAGCATTCCACATTCATGCATAAAGGAATGCTTACAGATGTATAAGATATTGATCAATTACATTACAGTGACCATGAGACAGTGGCAAATCACTTTGCAGCTAAGCCATAATAAAGGAGAAATGACCATCTCAGAGATAAAAATTTAAAGAGGGATATTCCATGGTGATTCTTTGTTACTGGTTTTCTTTTCTCTTGCCCTTAACCCATTAAACTGTTCATGTAAAAAAAATCAGGTCATAGTTACAATTTGGCTCCCAAAAAACAAACAAACAACAAAACCAAAGTGTAAAGACTTCTCATCTTCTTTTTGTGGATGATTTAAAACAGTATAGTTCATCATATGTGGAGCTGAAAGCACAATTGTAAATGGTCAAAACTTTCTCAAATGATATAAGACTGCCATTTTGTCTTGATAAATGGGCAAAAGCAACATTTAAAGCAAAAAAGCTGCAGCACCAAGAAAAAGTCAGTTTGGGACAGAGATGTAATGTAAACGAACTTGACCAGGAGGAAGTGTATAAATATTTAGGAATTATTGAAATATTGGCAATAAAATGTGAACATGAACAAATGTGAACAAAACTCAGTAAGCAATATTTCTGAAGACTAAAATTAATACGGAAAGCACCCCAATTTACACTTCCTATTCCAGCTTACAGATATGGGGTGATTGACTAGCCACAAAATGCATTGGACCAGTTGGACAGGAAAACAAAAAAAATGCTTTACACTTAAATGATATATAAAAATCAGTGTATATCAAGATGGTATATTCCTTGTTCAGAAAGAGGTATGGGTCTCCTCAAAACTGATAACGTGTATAGATCTGCAGTCTTGGGACTGCATACATACCTGCTGACTTCATGAGATCCAAACATAGTTAAAGTTTTAAAACATGAGGAGAGCAAGTCTAAGATTATGTCCCTGCTTAGTTTAGCAGAAGCATATCAATGACAAGTGGGAATGGAAATCAAACCAGAAGTAGACAAAAGTTAGGGACCAAATGAATGTGCCAAAAAAAAAAAGCACACACACACACACACAAAATAAAGAATATAAGGTGAAGGATCAGATGAGAAGGCAAGAAATGTGGGAAATGCATAAATATAGTTTCAAGTATAGAAAACCTTTGGAACAATCTTGTGTTGATCAGGATCTGATGCAGGAATGGTTAAGGAGAGGTGTATTTAAACCAAAAGATGAAAGGCTAATATTGGCTGTTCAGGATAGTGGACTATGTAAATGTTGATGTACAAAGTCCCTCAAACATTTGGGATAAACATACAAGTGCATGTTCTGTAAAACAGAGCTGGAATCAGTTACACATCTTGTTGCTGGGTGTAATACACTAATGTCAGAGGGCCTGTATACTGAAGGGCTAAGCAACATTGATGTCAGTGTATTCAGCATCACATGGATTTTTGAAATGAAGCCTCTGATGTCTGTAGTGCATTGAAGCATGGACAAATATGTATCTGTCTGTCTGTTGTTGGAGATTTTTGTATTTGCATTCTTCAGGGATATGTCTTCTATCATGCGCATTGTATGGTTGATCGTTTGAGGTCAATTTTTTTTAAGGTGTTACATGAGCCATTCTACAGTGAAGACCCATATGTAAGCCTCACCATTCTGGGATTCACAAAATTTTAGCAGGGGCCCTGACAAAATAACTCTTTAAACTTGGAAATTGAATGTGTCATTAATGCCATGTTATGTTGTCCTACACAATAGTAGCTATAGCAAGTCACAGCTGAAATTGAAAGAGCCCTAAGTTTGATCACTGTGAGTGCAGAAGTACATGTATGAGTGAGGAGTTAAAGGGTGCAGAATCTCAGAGTGTTGTTTATTTTCCAAGGGGCAGTGAGCCTGGACTTAGGTTATATAAGTAGCAAAGGTTAAGAGGACACAGCACTGTAGAAAAGCTTAAATGCTGTAAAAGGGACTTCAGCAACTTACTGTTTTTTCTGGTTGAGTCAGTTTAATTTTCAAAGTGTCAGGACTGACACTGGTGGGTTAAGGAATTCTGATTGGAAACAATTAGAAATGTTTATTCCCTATTCAGTTATAGTTTCACCAGTCAGAGGTATAACTAGGGTGGTGGGTGCCTAGCTCCCTCACTACTGAACCACAGTTTGAGCTCAGGACAATGTCTTCTCTATCTTCTTTCTGTTTTGAGCAAAAAAACATCTGTTGCTTTTCTTGTTTATCCTTTCTGCTAACTCCTTTCCAAATGCTGCCTTTGCAGGCCTTACCACCTCTGTTGCTTGCTGGCCTCCTTGTCTTGTGCCTCTTGTACTGCTCCACTCTCCCCGTTCAATCTCTTGTAAGCCATGTATTTTGCCCTAATTGCTATCTTTACACTCATTAAAGCCACAATGACCTTCTCTTTTTGCATGTTGTGTCTACTTTGCAGCTTTGTCCATAGCTTTGAGTACTTCATCCTGGAGACTTTCACATATTTTTATTTTTACACCCATATTTGGCTCTCAGTCTCTTAAAAAATCACTGATGCTCTTCTCAACATAGCAACAACTCATTCCAATAAAAACCTCTCACTATATTGTCTGTTTTTGTTTTTCTACATGCCCCAACTAGTGCACAACACATGATGACATGATCACTTTTGGATAATAGCATCTTAATCTGGACATCCATGACACCCTATGTGGTAGTCACAACAGTGTACAGAATTCTATCTTTCCTGGTACAGACTTGCCCTAGTTGTCTGAGCCCCAATTGGTACAAAACGCAATCAATTCCTGCTCCTCCTCTAAGCTGAACATTCTAATTCTTCTGTCTGTTCCTGGAAGATACAGATACTCCATGAGTTAATACTACCTCCTATTCTATTATTTTCTCCTCCAATCTCTGATCCACCTTCCCCTGTTAGGAGTTGTGATGATATACTATGTCAGACAGCCTCTCTTCCCATTTCTCTTTCTTAACTGGAAGAGTATATGTGTGTGAATGAGAGGGAGGATAGAAGAATGGTGAAAATGCAGGGAGTAGAGGTGGCTAAGGCGGATGAGTTTAAATACTTGGGATCAACAATTCAGAGTAATGGTGAGTGTGTAAGAGAGGTGAAGAAGAGAGTACAGGCAGGATGGAGTGGGTGGAGAAGAGTGTCAGGAGTGATTTGTGACAGACGAGTACCAGTAAGAGTGAAAGAGAAGGTCTACAAGAGGGTAGTGAGACCAGCTATGTTATATGGGTTGGAGACAGTGGCACTGACAAAAAGGCAGGAGTCAGAGCTTGACGTGGCAGAGTTGAAGATGTTAAGATTTGCACTGGGTGTGATGAGGATGGACAGGATTAGGAATAAGTATATTAGAGGGTCAGCCCAGGTTGGAAGGTTTGGAGACAAAGCCAGAGAGGCAAGATTGCATTGGTTTGGACATGTGCTGAGGAGGGATGCAGAGTATATTGGGAAAAAGATGCTAAGGATGAAGCTGCCAGGTAACAGGAAAAGAGGAAGTCCTAAGATATTTATAGATGTGGTGAGAGAGGACATGCAGGTGGTTGGTGTGACAGAGCAAGATGCAGAGGACAGGAAGAAATGTAAACAGTCAATCCGCTGTGGCGACCCCTAATGGGAGCAGCCGAAAGAAGAAGAAGAACTGGAAGAGCACTTAACATAACTTTTGTCTCTGTGTTTCCTTGCTTCGTTTTTAGCATTGTGGCCTTGCTCCTTTCTGCATTCACATCTGTTGCACACCTTTATGCAGACTGCTAACCCAACCAATCCCCCCTTCCCTGTCATTTCTCAATGGTCTGTAGCTAGCCATCTCCATACTCCACTCTGTCTTGTCATTTAGTCATGTAATTCCAGTCATGTTTACTGTCCCTTCCCTTCCTGCTTCACTGATTGCAGCTTCCCCATCTTTCTACCCAGACTCCCTGCACTGAAGAGTACGATTATTCGGCATTAGTCCAAGTCATGCCTTTTGATCTTCTTCTTCTGCTATGTTCTTCAGCTTTTTATCTTCTGTCGATTGCTTAATTTCCCCTATCCCTTTTCTACCTATGTTAATCTCCCTTTTTCCTTTTATTTTTATTAAAAGTCATGATAGTTGAGATTTTTTTCCCACTACACACAAAGGGTTGCCCATCCATTGTATACATTTCATGTTTCTGTCAATCCTCTACAGTTGAAAAAAATAGTCTTTCCATCTTTTCTTTCTTGCATATATTTGTAACCCCTTTGTGACTGAATATCCAGTCTCCAAAAGCATTCTTGCTTGCAAACAGTGGATGTCACCTACATCAGTTCTAACGTTTCCCAGTCTCAGACCTTCTAGGTGTCTGTGTTTGTTGCTTTTTCCATTGTAATACACCTACTATATCCCCCCAGTCTCTAAGTATTCCTCCTTCAGTCAATCCCAAATGTTCCAACTGGTCCATATTTGTTGGTCTCTGCCTTTCCAGTACAACTCAGTGTGCCTGACTTCCCACTACCCTCCTGCTGTTATTCTGATGTTGGATCTTGCATGGCTACTTCTGGCGATGTCTCCCATTATCATGGGTCATTGCTTTTTGCACGTGTCCTTCCATCCCACTACCCTTCTTCTTGCCATGTACTTTGTGAGTATTTCTCCTACTTTTTCCTTTCACATTGTGCTGTGTCATCCCACTTGCATGGACTCCTCTGATTACCTCTTCCCATTTTCTCCTGTCTGCTGCCTTTCTCCCATATCTTTTCCCATCCCATCCCATTCCATCTCATAGCCCCCGATACCTTCTCTTTTACAGTCTCTCTCAGTAGTTTCTCACTTGTCTAGCCAGTCCACTATACTATCATTGAAACTGTAACTTACAGTAAACGTCTAGTTGTTATAATAGATGACAGCCTCAAGTATGACCAGCATATATTGCACACCATTAAATCTACATACCAGAAACTAGGCTTCTTTTACATCATCAATGTATTCCTTACAGATACTGCAAGAAAAACTCTAGCCACAACCTTCTTACTGCCAACTCTCTTATATGCCACTCTTATTTTAACAAACTTAAACAATACTCAGAGAAATAAACTTGCTTCCTGCTACAATAAAATAGCTAAATTTGCCACCAGTCTTCCTTATTGGACCCACCATTGTCATAGCTTAAAGCAATTAAACTGGCTTGATCTACCTAACAGATTTACAACTAACTACAGCACACAAACTCATTCATCATCCAGAAAAATGCCCTGCACTACAAAACGTATTCCTACTGTCCAGCAAAGGACCTTCCTTCTAGTAACAAATTCTTACTACGCACAAGTAACTCAAATAATGTTGCATGAGAGTCCCTCTACTCCCAAAATGTTGCTAATCCCTGGAATAGTATCCTCATACAAATAAAACTCTCTGACAAATTCAATAGTTTTAAACCATTGCTTAAACAACATCCTAACCAATCCTGGTCCAGCACACATTCATCACTAAGTTAAGACTTTGTGCTCACTGTACAATACTCTCCAAATACTATCCTTACACAGAATACTCTCAACCTCTCACTGAAATGACAAAACAAATTTTATACATAACTGCTAGCTGTACAATCCATTCAGCTGCATGTGTGTTCTCTAGTAACCTCTACCTCTGTAAAATCTTAGAATGTATAAATGAACTGCTTTACATGTATAAATGTAAATAGAAATGTAACTATTCTGTGTTTAATGCAATGTGAACAAAAGGAGCTTTTCTGCCCAGGCTGAAAATGGATATTACCCAGTCAGACTTTCCCAGAAAACAAGGACAAATAAATAAATAAAATAAATACTGTGGACCCCACAGCATATGCAGCCTTAATGTGTCCTGAGCAAACCAGCTGCTTCACATCCTAGTCCCTCGCGGATTTCATTCATTCCTCTTGTACAATCTGTGTTACTGGTTTTATGCCCTGCTCTTAGTGTCCTAACTTTTTCCTTTATTTATTTATTTTCCCATGGACATTTTATTAGTTATTTATTTAATTATGCCAAAGTCCTTTTTTTTTTTTTTCCTGGCGGGAGGATTATCATATAGCATGGAAAATAATTTGTATAATTGTGCCTAATGGTATGAGAGCAGATTAGTCTAATACATAATGTAAATTCTTTAGCATGATATAATGCTTTATGCTTTCTCTACGCCTTGATCAAATGAATACTTTTGTTGAAGTTTAACTTGGTTATTTCTGTTAAATTCAAGAACGAATTTGAGTCAAATTATGATTACAGTTTCAGGGTATTTGACTTGATTATCCTGTTTGTTTTTTTTTTTTTTCTGAAGCCTATATTTGTATTCTATGCTTTTTGGTTGTGTGTGTGTCGAGTAATAAAATATCCAGTACAGTTTCCTAAAGAAATAATACTAACTGAGGTAATGTGAACACCAGGTAGACTGTGGGAAAGAAAATTAGGAGTAGTGACTGCAAAAAGGAAGAATGTTTCAGTTGGTATCCCTCCAAAAGAGTGCTGTATATTCATTGCCAATTACTGTATATAAACATAATAACTTCACTTAACTCAGCTGCTGTGGGGAACAAACGTTAAAATGAGAAATCAAGAGGTTTGGTTCTGCAAAGCTAATAACACCCCATAATCCCCAAAGAGTTCTGCTGTACATCTCTATCACTACACTGACTTGAAAAAAGTGAAACTAAAAAGCAACAAATTAAATACTACTTATATGTTTTAAAATGAGACATGCTTAGTTGTTTTATATAACTGATGAATAGAAAATAATAACTTAAAATAAGTCCAGAATGAAAGTTTATCTTTTCTTATTTTACTTCTGCACATTGTAGTGTTTTCTTTAAAATGTATGCATTTGAATTTGAAGCTAGTCAGTGTTTTCCTGTAGTTCAGTCTGTTGTAGACTTGGAATGAATGCCTTTACTACCTTACTACGGAACACAAACAGTTCTACTTAATTATCTAGCTCTTTCACACGTCACTATTTGCGTCCCAATTCATGCATTCCTTGACAACTGCAGCAGGGATGTTCAGGAGGGAAGAAAGATTTTGCAGCCAATTCCCATTTTCTTCTTGTTTCATTAACTAAAACAATGCCCCCTGTATCGTCAGCAATATACAAAACCAGTGAGTTCATCCTGGATTTATATATATTGGCCTGTTTCACTTCATAGTAGTGTTTAACAAACATGTAGCGGACAGCTTGGATCACTGATGCTTTTATTGTAGTGTTAAACTGATTACTGCTATCAAGGCCTAGTGAGAGGTTGATTTCCTTATGTGTCAGTCTCCTAAAGGTGTCTCTCACTCCATAAGCTGAAATTCTGCAGTAGTATTTCAGGTAAAAAAAAAAAGAAGTTTATATTGCCACACAAAAGCAACTCTGCATGTAGGTGGGTACCAACATATTCTAACACTAAAAATGGTTCCTCTGCTATACAAAGAACATTTAAAACAACCATGGCAGATGGTGTAAACAATGCTTTCAAACATGAAACAACTACTATAAACATCCAAACATATTTCACTTTGTACAAGACAGGAAAGAAGCTTCTGTTCACATGCTTAAAACACCCTGTATGCTGATTAGCATCCAGTTACCAATTTATCTTGTGAGAAGTAATTGAATTAGTTTATGCAATAACATTCAGCTTGTCTTTAACTTTTTGTAAACAAGGCAAAGCAACTATTGCTTCCGACTAGTGCATTATCAGAAACTATCCTGCAAATCATACCAGTTTCACATACATTGCAGATGTCCTCAGATCTCATACTTTCTCAGCGAGAGGTGTTGCAGAAAGGTGTAATAGAAATATGCAAAGAAGACAGTAACTCTTCCAAATTTGACAGCTGTTCCTTTCTGGCATTTTTTGACTCCAGCAGGTAGTAATCACTTATTAAGAAGGTAGTATCCCTTGGTTGAACTGTAGTGCCTTACATCTGACTACTTGTCCTCTGATGGAAGCATCATGTAGACAGATCTGCAAAAAGCAAAATGAATGTTCCTTGTTGATGTGCAGGTCACTGAATTTGTTTATAGTCTTCCTTGTCTCAGCAATGACACTAATATGAAGAGTGGCAAGATAGTCTATTAGCTTCTCCTTATCTCTTAAGGTCAGAATTGATTACATTCTCCCAAACCAAACTGTCTATCGTGCCCAGCCTGAGTACAAGGAATAATTCTGACCTTTTGTCTTCATTCAAGGGCCTTCCATTTTCCCTTACCTAATGTGATTACTCAGATTTTTAACCTTTTATAATGAGAGATAATTGAGTGAGGGTCAATTATTAAATGAGCTATGAGGAAAAAAAAAGAAATAGAGCAGTGGATTCATTCTGTGAGCTGCCAATAAGTTGCATCACATAGACCAGGGTTTCTTCAGCCTCCGTCTGCCTACTTATGAGTTTGAAAAAATCACATAATCAGACAGTTCTTTCACAATCATTACCCTAATTAGCAAAACATGCCCAGTGTGCTTTCCCAGTTAACAAATAAATAAAGTAAAATAAAAAAATACAAAAAAAGTCAGATTTGTAATTGATATGAACAAGGGTTTTATTGACCAGATATAGGGGGTTAATAAGCAATTTAAAAGCCCCATTTTTTTTTTTTTTTTGCTTTTCTATACTTAATTCAGTGTAAATGAGCTCTGTGACATTTTGCTACAAATTGATCTGTGCCCATTGGCTGTAAGGGGCAGTTTGTTAAAATACTGACTGGTGCCTGAATAAACTATGAAGATCATCGTTGTTACCTTTGACATTCTTAGGAAATAGCACTGTGGATTGGATAAAACAGAATTTGAAAGAAGAGCTGGGATAAATAATGTTATATAGAATAACCCTCATTAGAAACACATGAATATGCAGAGACAGAAATTATACAGTTAGGGTTTTCAAGTGTTTTAAGTCAGAAACAAAGAGAAGAGCATGCCCAAACAAGTTTTCCCCCAAAGAACTCTGCAGTCACAGAAGAAATAAACAGAAACAAAACTATTTGTGATTGAAAGAGAGGAGCTGAGTAGATTGCAAATCAGTTAGCCGCACTAAATAATTTGCTTTAAATAATGGGCAAAGCATACAACAATATCCTATTTGGAGGATGACAGCTCTCCAAAAGGGTGTGAATGTGCAGATATTACATAGTAAAAAAGTCAACCATTTCACAGCAGCATATTAAGCCATCATGAAGCACAGACTGAAAAAAGCAAACAGCCCCCATTTTTTACACTTGCTAAATGTGACTTTGCTAAAGGAAGTGTAAAATTTTAAAAAGGTAAATTAAAAGGAACAAATATACACACATTCCCTTCAAATGGCTGCATATCCCTGATCATATCTGATATATATTATGTGTTAAATGGATAGAGACACACAAATGCCATGCATACATAAACATATACATAAACATAGAAGGTTCATACTGCAATGCCTTGGCTATATTCATACCTTATGAAAGATTCATACCAGCTGAAATATGTTCATCATATTGATCACTGCTGCAGTAGCCTTAGCTATATGCTTTATATCATATCAAGGATATAACAGCTGGCCAGCTTCCAACGCTTCAGGGCACCTTCCACACACCTAACCATTAGGTAGCTTGAGCTGAGCAGCATAAAATCACAGGTTTGAGCAACAAGCCCTTCAGATCTTTTCTGCCATTGATGAGAGCTGTGCTTTACAGGCAGTCAAGGATTGATTGTTGCCTTGTGCTGTCCCCTTGGTAGGAAGATTAGTTCCTTTTGGGGAAAAAAAACTTCCACATAAAGATGTTATTGCTTAAATGTGCTTTCTTGCTAAGGAAAATTAGTTTTAATATTGGAGTCTGTTTTAATGGACTGTTATGAGACTTAAACTGCACTTTTTCTACTAGTTTTAAAGTTGTTTAAAGTAATTAAAAAACATTTGTTATGTGGAGAAATTGTGCTTATTTTACTTTCTTGGGACTGATAAAGCCACTACAGCAGCCTAGCAAATTGCCTCAGCTGCAGTTAGTTGACTCTGTTATAGCCAAATTGGTTCATCAGACACTCATTTTGTAGTCAGGATCCCTCGGGTGTAGCACCTACCGGCACTATGGAACAAGGATTAGCTATATTCTCTGTAGCTGTTGAGTTCCCCACAGTGGCAAGGGAGATCACCTCTTGTCAGTCCTCACAAAGGGAAGAGGGAAGGCTTCCCTGTTTAGTCAAAATGTCGTGCTTATCCTTGAGAAAGCTGCAGCTGCTGCTATTAACAGTACTGTTGCCTCTATTTTCTTGTCAAAAAGAGACAGAATACTAAACATGTATCTACTTCTCCTCTTCAAATGTCACTAGGTGGGAGTAGTTTATTTCATTTGGCTCAGGGTTTAAGTCAGGCTATTGACCATTTTTATAAGGTGGTTTCTGGTAAAAGAAAGAGAATGCCTATTTTCCTGAAGAGATTCAAGAATCACAGGGACAACACAGGGATTTCTCCTCAGATTTCTGATTCACACTCAGAGGAGAGCACAGTATCTGATTTTTCCTGCGGGAATTTCTCTGCCTCTGAGACTGCTTCTTCAGTGAGTTGTTGGAATTTCCAGAACCTTCACCCACTCCTCCATTGCTGTCAGCCTTGGAGGATGTGTGTATTATTGCCTGCAATTTTCCTGACAGTTAGCCCGCTGCTCTTAAAAAGGCAAATAGATTATATAAAGTTCCTCAGTCTTTTAAGTTTTAATACATTCATTCCAAACCTAATGCAGCAATAACTTTAGTTAATCCTACTGCTGCTAAACATTTATATAATTCCAATCTTGTACTTTCTGACAAGGATGAGTCATAACTATGAAAAAAATGTGTATGCCTCTGCTACTTTGATTTTCAAAATTTTGAATTGTCAGGCTTACATGTTAAACTTTAGTAATTGTGAAAGTATGAAAGTATGAGGAATGGTTCATGTCAGGAAAACTCTTCTTTACATGGTTTATTTTGTTGCATTTAACAGGTCACAACTCACTGTTTAAAGTGTGTGCATGACCCTGTTGATACTTCTTCCAGGGCAATGGCCACTTCCCAGGTTGGGAACGGTTTTTATTTAAGGATATTTCTAGTGTTGAAGGAAGAAAGAAAATGCTTGGAAAACAGTTTTAGATCTTATTTTCCTAAGCCAATTTATGATAGTGCTCAAGTTCGGAATGCTGTCACTTCACAACCTGTTACCCCTTCTCCCTCATTTAAGTTTCCTGGTAACAATAAATTTAAAAGATGCTTAACACCACATGCATAGTCATCCAGACTTCAGGCATTTCTTAAGGTTTTGTGTGTCTGGATCACATTAGCAGTTCTCTGTCTTACCCTTTTGACTGCCACTGCACCAAGAGTGTTCACAAAGTGTCTAGCTCCAGTTATAGCTCACTCCAGGCTACAAAGTAGCCACATTTTCCATTATTTAGATGACTTGCTTATCTTTGTAGAGTCTTTTTCAAAGTCTCAGGAATCTCTATCTTGCATAAGAAATTTCTTACGCAAGCTGGGATTCTAAGACAACATTCAAAATTCTTTTTGACTCCATCACACAGGATTGTATTCCTAGTGTGTCTGCTAGACACCTCAGTTCAAAGAGCTATTCCACCCCGCCCCCCAAAAAAATAGATCTATATCTAGATCAATTTCTAGAGTTTTCTACTCAGATTATGGTCACTACAATGAGAATACCTCAGAAGTTGGGGCTTTGTTATATGAATATCATGATATTCACAACAAGACTCCACATGAGAAATGTACAATGGTATCTGAATTATCTTTATTCCAAGTACAAACTCCCATTATGTTTTCAAATCTCATCTCTGGGGTTTGTCAGAAGAGAAATCACTTGGTGGAGACAGCAAATATTCCTAAATCCAGGCGTTCCCTTCTCTACTCCGGCTTCAAAGCAGTCAGTCACCACAGATGCATCAGATTTTGCTTGGGGAACAGTTTTAGGGGAGGTAAAAGTGCAAGGTGTGTGCGACACCAAGGTAGATAGGGTCTATGTTATATTATCGCACACTTACAAAGTAAGCGAAAGCTTACAATGTCAAAATCTCAGAACAGCGATTTTTTTTTCCCTTGGAAAAAAATCGCTGTTCCAAAATAAAAAAAATAAAAAATAAAAAAAACTTTAAAACATTACATAAAGCCCCAAACATCCCCATACCCCCCTACTTAAATATACCAACTCCGAGATCGCACTACAGTGCCGAAAATGGCAAAGTAAGTAAAGCAGCCATGCAAATTCATTCCCAGGGAAAGAATTTGCTGAAAAGCCACTTCACTATTTTGCCGTTTTGTTCTTTTATGTTCGATCAAGACACATTCAACAAAATGCATCTGCGATCACGCAATAGGAGCCCGGTAGATACAAGCACATAAATATAAAGGAGATGCTTGCTCTGATCAAGGCACTCAACACTCTAAATTAACTTTGGTCACTTGAAGCTGTTCAACTTGTTACAAACAATTCCACACCCATGAGGTACATCAACAAGCAAGGGGAAAACAGTTCTTACCCCCTTCGAAGACTAGCTATGTTAGCTTGGGATATAGCTTCACAGCACAATCTCCCTCTACATGCATCCTACAGCTTGTCAGTGCAAACTGTGTAGCAGACAAGCTGAGCAGGACAAAGGCAGACCCCCCATGAAAAGAAATCAGATCAGGGAGTCTTCCAAGATTAGAACGTTCTGTGAGAAGTTTCTCAAATAGACTCATTGATCAATCAAGTGGCAAACTTCTGCCCCAAGACTGCATTCAAGAAGGTCTAAAAGACAAAGGTCTTTCATTTTCCTTGGTCAGGAAAGTTCCTGTATACTTTTTTACCCTTTACATTGATATCCAGGATACTTCGGAAGATTCAGAAGGAATCCCCCAAAGATCATTGTGGTAAGTCCCTTCTGTCTCAGGCAACATGGTTCTCCCTTCTTTTGGAAATGCGCACAGGTAATCATCACAGGTTTCCTCACAGAATGAGTCTACTTCTACAGGAACAGTGTTCTTTCATATATCCTGACTCCAATCAACTTCAAAGGATTGCCTGGATGATAGGGTATAATTCCCTTTAGTTACCCATTTATTGAGGAGACATACAGCAGGTACTAATGGAGGCAAGAAAACATGCTACTAGCAAATCATATATTAGCAAATGGAAACAGTGGAAAAGGCTTTCTAGTTGGTGCCAATAATATAAATAGCATTCATTCAGGGTTAGTGTTTCTCTGGTTTTACAACATCTGTATGTGCTATTAACCTTTGACCTTTCTTACTCTTCCATCACAGTTATTTTATTGGCAATTTCAGCATGTCTGTCCATGGATCCTCCACTTTCAAGGCATTCTTATGTCAATATGTTCTTGAAATGGGTTTTACATAACAGCCCCTCCATGAGATCTTAATTTTGCATTACGGAATGTAACACTTGTTCCATATGTACAGGCTAATCTGAATGACTTGAAGTTCTTAACATGGAAAACGTTTTAATGATTGCTCTGATCGCTGCAAGAAGGGTATATGAGTCAAAATGTAGTGGTTCCTCCTAGTTTTTGTTAGAGAAGCTAACACTTGCTCCTTTTGAACCAGCTCATCTGGCTGAGTCAAGGTTCTTAACATTGAACTCTGTTTCAATGATTGCTCTGACCTCCATATGAATAGTGTCTGAGTTGCAAGCTGTGTCAGCCCTATCTCATTTCCAAAGAGACAGGGTTTGTTTGAGAACTAATCCTTTTTTATGCCTAAAGTAGTATAAAAGTTTACTTTAACCAAACTGTCCATCTCCTTTGTTTTTCCCCTGAACCTAAAAATGAGGGAGAAATGATATTCCATATCTTGGATGTCCACAGACAACTTGGATACTATCTAAACAGAACAATATATTTATTTATTTATTTTACATTTGTGGACCGGGATAGTGTGACTGGATACATGTCCATTTTCAGCAGAGGCGCAGGAAGAAAAGCTCCATACATACAAAGACTATTACATATAAGATATAAAAACATTTGTCAAGATCAGAGCAGTATATGATACAAACATACATAGATTCATACTCCATCAGTCTAACAATATAATACATTGTTATAAGGCTATAGACATACACTTAAGGATGCAGTCAAAGTGGAGGAAGACACCCTGTTTTAGAACATGAGTATTTGGTATTAATTAGTCCAGATTGGTGCATAGGCAAAGCCAGTGCAGTTTGAAGTACTGTATTAGATTTTTCCTGACTTGTGTTGGAGAGTTCTGAAGTAAGGTCAACAGGAAGGAAGTTGAGTAGGCAAACATTGATTCTCCAGCTAAGTTGTTAGCTTTGAAAGTTTGAACTAAGAGTTTGTCGAATGAGCGTAGTGCCCTAAGGTTACTGCAGGGAGTGATAAGGTTAACGAGTATAGGCATATTTTCAGGCTGATAGAGAATCTTGTGAGCTACAATTAGTTGATTGACCTGAAGTAGATTAGGTAATTCAAGCCACCCTAGAGAGTTTACGTTAAGGCAGTGATGGGTTCTGTAAGCTGTAGCAGTGGCGAATCTGGCAATGTTACTATTGCAACTAGATAGTTTGTTAAGGTTAGTCTTACTCAAGTTTGTAAATAAAGGGGAAGTATAAAGGAGGATGGAGAGAAGGTGTGTTTGGGCAATTACAGTTCTAGCTAATGGAGTTAGGTAGGGTTTAATCCTATGGAGTGATCCAAGTATTTTATTGACAGCTTTAATAATTTGATTAATGTGTAAATCGAACTTCAGGTTATTGTAAACTATTACTCCTAAGAGTTTGGTAGAGAGATCAGGAGAAATGATGGTCCCACTGTTAGATCTTATAGAAAAGGCTAGTAAAGGGTGTCTACTGTTGGGGAGAAAAGTAATAGTTTTGTTCGGATTTAATATGAGCCGCCTATTCAGGAGCTAGTTTTCTACTGTGTTAAAAGTGGCTTGGGAAACTATCTGAAGGTCCCTAGGGGAGGGGGCTGATCATATTAAAGTCGAATTATCTGCATATTGAACACAAATTGTATCTGGGATGGTCTTGTGCAAGTCATTAATAAAGACAGAAAATAGGAGAGGTCCTAATATAGATCCCTGGGGGCTCCTAGGGTGATAGGTAGTAGGGTAGATAATTTGTCCTTCCATAGGACATTTTGGTGTCTACCATTCAGATATGATTGGAATCACTTGAGAGTCTGGTTATCTAGGTAGACAGTTTTCAGTGCTAGTATGAGGAGTTAGGGGTTAACCATGTCAAAGGCCTTGGAAAGATCCAGAAAGAGGGCAGAGGAGAGTTTGTTATTGTTCCGATTTTGGTTAATGACATTAATAAAGGAGAGTAGGGCAGATATAGTGCTATGGAATGGTCTCAAACCATGCTAAGTGTTAGTCAGGAGATTGTTATTGGTAAGGTGGTTCATGAGTTTGTGGATACATTTTTCCATTATTTGTGCTAGGGGTGACAGGATAACTATGGATCTATAGTTTCATAATTCAGTGGAGCTGCTCCTTTTATGGAGAGGGATTACATGGGATGTTTTCCAGATGGAGGTGATGGTAGCCTCAGATACAGTTCTATTAATCAGGATGGTGACTATATACGCTATGACTTCTGCAGCTTTTTAAAGGTACTCAGCTGGGAGGAGATCTGGGGATATGGTGGTTGGTTTTAATTTCTTGAGTAGTGTGGTGATAAGTGAGGCAGGAACTGCTTGGAAGTTAAAGGAGAGTTGGGAGCAAGGTAAGGCATCAGTAGGGTTTGGGCAACCGGGAGATAGATGGCTAGCTAGCTGCTGGATGGTTTCTGTAAAGAAGCTATTAAAGGTGTTGGCTATTAATTCTGGAGGTTTTTGTTTAGTAGCTGAGGGGGAAGGAGTGCAGGACTGACCTGGACTTAGGAGTTTGTTTACACCTACCCAAAACTTTTGAGGATGGTTTTGGTGCTTCTGTTGTAGATGATAGTAATCGTCTTTTTATCTATTATAATGGATTTTTTTGAGTCACTCTTTAGCTGTCTATATCTAAGTTGATCTGCGGGGGCTTTTGTGGTATGCCATGTTAGCCAGCCTTTGTTTCTAAGTGACATTGTTTTGTCTGGTTTCTTTAGAAAGCCATGGGGCGACTTTTGTTTTTATTCTAATCAATCGTGCTGGTGCATGTATGTCAAGGATGGCTAGGAATTTGGTATTAAAGTAGGTTACAGCCTCTTCCAGTGGAAGATGCTTAAGAAATGATCAATTACATGCTTTGAGTTTATTTTTAAAACTAGCAAGGTTGAATTTCTTGCTCTTCCTTATTGTTTTGTAAGTGGGTTGGTTAGGGACTTTGGCTTTGTGCCTGATTATATAGGTAAGAAAGTGATCACTTATGTCATCAGGCAGGGTCTCAGCCTTATACATGTAGTGATCACTATTAATGAGTATCCAATCTAGGATGATTTTTTATTGTTGGGTTTACTGATCCTAGTGGGGGAGGATATGACCTGCTTAAATCCATAAAGGTTTACATGAAGAGTAGAGGGATCTGTAGAGCAAGAGTACCGATCTATGTTAAAATCACCAAGAACAATAGTTTCTTGGGGGTAGTTATTTGACAGCCAGCAAAGAAAATCTTCAAGGGTGTTTGTGTTATTGCCTGGGGGAACATAAACACTGACTAGATTTATGCATTTGTTCTTATTAATTTGTAGCTTAGTAATGATGATTTCAGCATTATCTGCTCGAGTTGTTTGTGGAGTGACACAGTTCATTTCCAGTGTACTTTTATATAGAACAGCTACCCCACCTCCTTTCCTAGTGGTGCGGTCAAGCCTTAGTATGTTGTAACCTGGAGGGATTATCTCTTTGTTTCTTGCTGAAGATTTTAGCCAGGTTTCAGTAAAGCATAGTATATCTGGGGAGAGAATATCTAAGAGGGCATAAAGGTGATGGATCTTGTTATTTAAACTTCTAATGTTTAGGTGACTAATCAAGAGAGAGTTAGAGAGTTTGTTTATGGTTTGTGAGTTAGTGGGAAAAGTGGTATTGGTTGTAGTATTGTTGGGAGAGGATGGACCGGGGTTTGGGTGGATGTCTACAGCCATGGATAGGTTGCATTGTAGTCTAATTATGAGTTACAGATATTTAAGTATCAAACTATGGTATATCTTTGGATCAGTTTTTTTGTTTCTCGTGCAAGTAAGAAGAAGAGACAATCTGTGTTAAAACAAACTATTTCTAAATGGTTGTCTTAGGCTATTAACTTTTGTTATTCTCACCACAACAAAACTACTCCTAGCAGGGTCAGGGTGGATGTCTACAGCCATGGATAGGTTGCATTGTAGTCTAATTATGAGTTACAGATATTTAAGTATCAAACTATGGTATATCTTTGGATCAGTTTTTTGTTTCTCGTGCAAGTAAGAAGAAGAGACAATCTGTGTTAAAACAAACTATTTCTAAATGGTTGTCTTAGGCTATTAACTTTTGTTATTCTCACCACAACAAAACTACTCCAAGCAGGCTCAATACCTACTCTACCAGAGCCTTAACCTCATCTATGTGTTTTTGGAAGGGGTTGGATTTTAGAAGTACTCTAGAAGCAGCAACTTTGTCCTCTGCAAATACTTTCCCAAAGCACTACAAGCTTGATTCATTCTTTAGGTCTTGATCAGGCTTTGCTAGGACCATTCTCCAGGGGTCCCTGGACCCTTAGCCTTCCACTTTCCAAATGGACTAAGCTCAGGTAATCTACCAATATAGCTAAGGTTACTGCAGCAATGATCAATATGAAGAACATAGTACAGTTGTGTAAGTAAACTTACCATAACACTAGATGTTTGAATGGTCACTGCTGCAGGAGCTAGTCTCTCCCACCCTCCATCCTCCTTTTTGTTTTTTGAGTTTGCCAGAGTGTGTGTGTATATTTTTGCACCTAGTTTTGTTCTCTCATGGTTCAACATTGATTTCTCGTTTAGCATGAAAGCTCTGAAGGTCTCTGCATTCAAAAGTGTGATTTTAAGCAGCTACCTCATAATTTGAGCATGTGGAAGTGCCCTGAAGCTTTGAAAGCTAGCTGGCTGTGAAAATCCTTGGCAAGATATAACCCATATAGCTAAGGCTACTGGAGCAGTGATCATCCGAACATCTATATTGTCAGTGGTGCTACAAGCAGCACACTTGCCTTTGGTGCAGAAAGCTGTGTGTTCTTTCCTCATAACAGGTAGATTGATTACTAATACTGAAGAGCAGCATTTAGAGGGTGCTTCACTCCTGAATTTCATCCTTTTGATAGCAGATTAAACCACTGTTCTAGCTGCTTAAGTTGTTGGTAGCTCAGATGGATATAAAAGATCCCACACCATCTACTGAAAAAAGTAGGGGTCCTTTGTTTAGCACAACATAAACACATTATTATATATATTTACATATTTACAAAATGTACATATTTATGAGCACACACATACACACATATATATATATATATTTATATATATATATATGTGTGTGTATATATATATATATATATATATATATATATATATATATATATATGTGTGTGTGTGTGTATGTATATGTATGTATATATATATATATATATATATATATATATATATATATATATGTGTGTGTGTGTGTGTGTGTGTGTGTGTATATATATATATATATATATACACACACACACACACACACACACACACACACATACACACATCTATTATTTTAACATTTGCCATTTTTCTTCACATTGTCATTATTTTTCTTCCATAATTGACCTTCACTCTTTCCACAACCATAATCTGATATTTTGCTATATATCTGCCAAAATCCATTTCCCATTAAACAAAATTTTATTCCGTCTTTCATTCCAAATAACCCATATTACATAAATAAATTCTTACCCACCCTTCTTACATATTGATTCTTCTTATTTTTCTTATAATATCAATACATAATCATATGTTTTTAATATTCTCAAAAAAAAAATCCTTAGCACTTTTTCTAGAGTTTCACAACTCACCTGTTTTAATGTTCTATGCAAGTTTAATGAAGCAGAATAAACAGCTGGATTTAGTAACATACGTCTTTTCACTGGATTTAATATTGAACTGCAAATAAAAGCACCAATTGCACAATTTCCTTTACATATTTTTCTGGGTTGATATAAACATTTAACATATATGCTTTTTTCCCATTAATACCAAATTCATCAGGTAAACATATTTCCTTCATAGGTTAGTACTAAGCTAACTGCCCTTGCGAGCCATTTTAAGCCTAGCCAATTATCCCTTGTGAGACTCAAACCCTGCACCTTGTGCTTGCAAGACAAACACCTTAACCATTAGGCCACCCTCCCAACCCCGAATGCTAATCTATACATTCTCCATATAAGACATATTCCTTTCATTTATTTTATCAAATTCTCCATTTGCATCATAGCTACATAATTTTCCCCATTTTTTTCCAGGAAAAGACACTTTATTAGTTGAAAAATGCACCTCCGAGTTTTCATCACATCAGCCAAACCCTAACTTTTATCTTTATTCAAGGTCATTCCCATTTCATTGAAACATCCATTTAGACAAGCCAACACTTCCCTCACACGTATTATGTTCTTAGCAACTACAACTATATCATCTGCATATGTCAAAACTATTGGAATCACCACCTCATTTAGCTTCACATATCTAAAATCTTTTATTTTATAAGCTACGTCAGTCACTATCCCATTCATTGACAATGCAAGCACTATTCTAACCATGGGACATCCTTGTCTTACACCGCACTTTATGCATACTTCTCTACCCATTCACTAACACTCTCATTCTATTTTATATGTTTTATATTTTTATATTCCATTCTATATTTCTCCTTTAGTCCTAGGTTTATTGCTAGTTGCGACACCTCAGGTCTTGTTTATTTAGCAACGTGTCATTCTTGCCCTGCATTTTATGTGGGCATGACCAAAAGGAAGTTTAAGCATAGGATCTACAACCATATCTATGACATAAGAAATAATAATCAATTGAATGCTTTAGCCAAGCATATCTCTATTCATAATGATCATGGTTTTGTATTTAGAGTACTTCAGATCGTCCCCCAGAATCAGAGAAGGGGAGACTACATGAGTTATCTGGAGAGTAAAGAACTTGGATGGGTTTTTAAATTAAGAGCTCATTACCCACCATGTCTCAATACTTATGTTTCCCTACGATCTGTATTAAAGTCCCACAAATAAGGTTATATTTGAATTGTTATGATATCCATATTTATATTTATTAATAAGCTTTTAGTCTTATTATTGTATACATATATATATATATACATATCTCTTGTATTTATGCATTTTTGCATTTTTTGCACATATATACATTCTCAAGCAGGTTTTGTATTTTTTGGGTGACATAATATTTTTCCTGCAATTTCATTTATATTTTTTATATGAAAACTTAGCTAGGATTATATGTGAGAGTTTTTATCTGCCATATATTTACATGATTTTATTAATTTTTGAACTATTAGAGGAAGTTTTTATTCTACTTCTGTTCCTGTTTAAATACTTTAGTTGTTGCTATTTTATATGTCAAACTTCTTGATGCAATGAGCCTTTTTTCTAAAGAAATTCTTAAGATATGTTTCATTAACTAATGGTTCATTCCTCACACAATGCCTATTGGAGAGTTTGAATTAATTAGATAATTAGGTCATGTTTAAATAGGATGAACTTGCTTTATTTTTTGATCTGAAGAAGCGTAGTAATACGCGAAAGCGCTCATCTACAGTTTTATAAAATAAAGATTCTGGTTTTTACAATTGCTGCTGCCGTTCCTGTGTTAGAGACTGTATGTGTTTTGTTGCTTATACTCTCATTCTATTATTTTGACTTTTCATTTTCTTATTTTTACTCTGTCCCCAATCGAATATTTTCCCGGGTTTATAGATAAATAATCCTTGATACTCAGAAGCAGATTTCTCACTGGCTAGAACTTCAACAAATATTAGTATACATCCCTTTTCTTGACCTCTCTTCCTGCATGCACTCTGTCTCCTCTCTCTTCCACTTTTTTTTTTGTACCTTCTTCTTCACCTATTTTACCCACTCCCTAAGTCCTCCTTTTGTCCTCCTTCATCTATGTTTTCTTCCCTCCCCCCTTCTATTTCATTATTTACAGTTTGCTCTTGAAAATCCAATCAAAAGTGTCCCTTTTTAACACAACCTGCATTCAGGCGCATACCTTCATGCTGTTATGTTCTTTCTCCCCACACTGTTACATTGTACCTTCTCACAATAGTTAATTAAATGAGAAAATTTTCCCCTCAAAAGGAATATGATTTAGGCTGTCCAGCTTACCTTAATATCTACCTAAGACTGGCCACAAAACTGACAATTGGCAAGTGTTTCGAAATGTGAAAAGAAATTGTGAAACAGCTTACAACCTCCACACTCCATTCCATAAGTTTCTCTCATCTCTAACTTTTACAATATTATAAAACAGTTTCACACAAACCCCACATGCAGTTTTTTAACATTGTCTTCTTCCAGTTCAGCAGTTCTAACCTGCAAAGTAACATTTTTTATATTTACATTACTACCAGAAATCAAATTGTTCCACTGATAAATGTCCTTTTTATTACACAATTCCATGAATTTCGTCATCCCCCAAGTTTAAAATGTTATGTCACAAAAAATATCTGTCCTAATATGTAAAAAAAGACCACGTTTCTTGAGCTTTAAAACGCAGAATAGTTACCAGCTTGTCCCATCCATAATATCTGTCTATTATAGTGCCATGTTTTCTTCTTATTCACACATAGCTGGTGTTCTCTTCATTTTAAAAACAGTTTTACTTACAGTTTATTGCTGTTCTCTCTTTTTTCCTGCTGTCACTGCCAGTTATGTTTTAGTTACTGCAATATCTCCTGCTGCTTCAACAGACACCTTTCTTTGTTTATTGTTGCTTTTTTCTGTTACATTCTGTCACTGTTGCATATGTTTTTATTGCTACATTCTCTGCTGCCACCTCACCCAGCTCCATTTATATATTACCATCCTTAGCAGTTCTGAAAAAAATGATCTGCCATCTCACCCCCTAAAATAGCAGCTCTATCACCTAGATCAACCCTAAAACAGCAGCTCTATCACCTAGATCATCCATAAAACAGCAGCCCTATCACCTAGATCATCCCTAAAACAGCAGCTTTATCACCTAGATCATCCTTCTCAATTATTTTTTAACACAGCTTCATCTGCAAACCTTTCTCATGCCGGTTCTGTCATCTGCACATCTTCAACAGACTCACTTCCTTCTCCACTGAGACAGCTAAATGCAGCTCATTTGTAACACCTACCGCACAATAATCTATGTTTACATTCTGAAGCTCCATATCAAAATTTTTTTTCTCCAAATTCTCATTTTTCCGTCTCTAAACTCTCCATAGCTTTTCTATCATCTTCCATGCTGCTGCTTCCTAAGGGAATCCTTGTTGTTGTATGAGCCCTCCATCACCATCTGGCAGCTCCAAAGTGTAGGGGAAGTCACCGTACTGCTGTGACCAAGTTTAATAATATAAATATCCCCTCAGGTCTCCCTTGAAAAGAAACTACTAGCCTATTGGGGCTAACACAGTCAAGAAAGGCTTAAATAAGCTATAATACCATTATAATCTATTTAGTTATACATCTGTACTTTCTCCAGTCAGTAATCATAAAACTGTCCCAGCATTATTGTCTAACTGTCTTTGCTGTGGAGAGGAATATAAGCTCTACATATTGCCATCCAAGAACACCAACTAGCAGCCGTTGAAGTAGGTAGATGAAGAGCAGAGTGTACGTGTTAAAAAATCCACGAGTAAACCATAAAAAGCAAACACTCTTTAATTCCACTAAGTATCGTTAAACACCAAAACAAACAGTGTTTTTCGTTCCAGTCACTACCGGAACTTCATCAGACAAATACTTCCTGTCGTAGAGGTCCTTATATGTAAAAAGTAATATGTTAACGTCATTAATTGACTTATTACAAATCAATTTTAAAAATCACAATTAAATTCCGTTTTTCTGTTGCAGACCCCGGTGTTCTGGGGATCGCTAAAACCAGTAAACCTTACACATGATAAAACAATAGTGAACATATGTTACAGGACTACCTGCTAGACCCTTTGGTCTCCGTTAAAATTCTAATGTTTAGAAACAAGTTCTATTACAAAATAGTTCCCCATTTTGAATGTTTTAAGTAAAAGCACACTCAAAAGATCATGTCCTATCTAAGTACTCATAAAAAATACCTACTTCGTGTAACGCAAAAGAATATATACACAAACAACCTGGCTTCTTCCTACTCCTAAATTCCTCGATCCTACTGTAATCGGTTGCTGCACTAGTAATGATAACCACCATGTGGTGGCTGTTCAAATTAAATGATCACATTCCCGTAAAGGTTTCAAAACATTTAGGCGATGTATATATCCCAAGTTGACAGTATTCTTCCACTAGGGAAGGCAGCCTTAACGCATACCAGCCCGATGTCCGTGGCATGCGGTAACTGCCAAACTTGATATCGCCTCATTAATTAAAGTGCAACCCAACTTTGTGGGTAAAGAAAACCTGTAACCTAAAGCTGTACCTGGGTGGCGTTAAGTTACTATGACTACAGTTGTGGCTGGCTGTCTGCAAAATATGTCAATAACTGTTTATATTTTTTAAAAAAGATAGGTTTCGAGGAAAATATTTTTATGCAGATAGTTCCTTGTCATGAAATGTTTTGATTTACTAATATTTATAACTTAATTAATTATTATTTCCTGTCCTGCAATGTGAACTTTTCCTACTTAAAGAATTTGCTACCTACTACAAGTCCCTTAATAAATAAGGATAAAAAGTTAAACAAACTCTCAGTCTGCCGTAAACTAATCCTATAAGTATTGTTCATATATGCTTCAGTTCTATATATAAAAAACGGCTCAGCGGTGCCTTAAAGTAATTAAGACCCCTAGGTTTCTACTGATTACTACCGTGTGTGTTTGTTTAATGAATGTTTATGTAACTGTCTACTACTACTAAGCATGTGTCTTGTAAAAACACAAAAGTTAGTAGTAGTCAGTTCATTATTACTATCACAATAGTGTATAATCAAGTGACATGTAGGTGTCAATGCTCACAAGATACAATTCGTATAGATCTTGCCCGAATAAATTAACATGTATGGGGTCTAAGTTTGGTGGTAAACAAAGCCCTGGGCTTTATTCGGGCAAGATCTTAATTTATTCGGGCAAGATCTATACGAATTGTATCTTGTGAGCATTGACACCTACATGTCACTTGATTATACACTATTGTGATAGTAATAATGAACTGACTACTACTAACTTTTGTGTTTTTACAAGACACATGCTTAGTAGTAGTAGACAGTTACATAAACATTCATTAAACAAACACACACGGTAGTAATCAGTAGAAACCTAGGGGTCTTAATTACTTTAAGGCACCGCTGAGCCGTTTTTTATATATAGAACTGAAGCATATATGAACAATACTTATAGGATTAGTTTACGGCAGACTGAGAGTTTGTTTAACTTTTTATCCTTATTTATTAAGGGACTTGTAGTAGGTAGCAAATTCTTTAAGTAGGAAAAGTTCACATTGCAGGACAGGAAATAATAATAATTAATTAAGTTATAAATATTAGTAAATCGTCAAAAACATTTCATGACAAGGAACTATCTGCATAAAAATATTTTCCTCGAAACCTATCTTTTTTAAAAAATATAAACAGTTATTGACATATTTTGCAGACAGCCAGCCCTTACAACTGTAGTCATAGTAACTTAACGCCACCCAGGTACAGCTTTTAGGTTACAGGTTTTTCTTTACCCACAAAGTTGGGTTGCACTTTAATTAATGAGGCTTATCAAGTTTGGCAGTTACGATGCCACGGACATCGGGCTGGTATGCGTGTTAAGGCTGCCTTCCCTAGTGGAAGAATACTGTCAACTTGGGATATATACATCGCCTAAATGTTTTGAAACCTTTACGGGAATGTGATCATTTAATTTGAACAGCCACCACATGGTGGTTATCATTACTAGTGCAGCAACCGATTACAGTAGGATCGAGGAATTTAGGAGTAGGAAGAAGCCAGGTTGTTTGTGTATATATTCTTTTACGTTACACGAAGTAGGTATTTTTTATGAGTACTTAGATAGGACATGATCTTTTGAGTGTGCTTTTACTTAAAACATTCAAAATGGGGAACTATTTTGTAATAGAACTTGTTTCTAAACATTAGAATTTTAACGGAGACCAAAGGGTCTAGCAGGTAGTCCTGTAACATATGTTCACTATTGTTTTATCATGTAAGGTTTACTGGTTTTAGCGATCCCCAGAACACCGGGGTCTGCAACAGAAAAACGGAATTTAATTGTGATTTTTAAAATTGATTTGTAATAAGTCAATTAATGACGTTAACATATTACTTTTTACATATAAGGACCTCTACGACAGGAAGTATTTGTCTGATGAAGTTCCGGTAGTGACTGGAACGAAAAACACTGTTTGTTTTGGTGTTTAACGATACTTAGTGGAATTAAAGAGTGTTTGCTTTTTATGGTTTACTCGTGGATTTTTTAACACGTACACTCTGCTCTTCATCTACCTACTTCAACGGCTGCTAGTTGGTGTTCTTGGTTTGTCTGTATCCATATTGCCATCCAATTTTAATGGTTTTAATACATGGGAAATGTAATTCTACCAAAGATCTATAAGGACTAACCTGTCCTCACCATGATACGTATTCCTGGTTCCTGACTGAATGAGGCAGAGAAGTAGGAAGAGAAGACCTTTGCTGGATATTAGCACCAGACAGAATTTACTTCTCACAGTGAGTGGAAAGTAATCTGAAACCACACTGGAAATTTTGCAATTTCCGCTAAATGTATTGTCTTTGTTACAATCATGACTCAAATATTTCTCTTTTTGTATTGATTATATGCATATACCATATCTATTTTTGGCTCTACAGCAGTGTCACTCTTCTCTGAAGGCAATGTATTATTTGTTCTTACTTGTTTATGAAACAACTGTGCTCTTACCAGTTTTGAAGGAGATTACTTTTGAATTTGTAAATATTGAAGCATTCACACCCCATTATTACCTTGAACATAACATTATTTCTGCTTCCATGTTAACTATTTAACATTAATGCACCAGACTGTTATTCTGCATTCCTTTAATCGGATTGCAATTTGTATCTAGACCAAAAAGAAATTATTAACAATGATTGAGTGGTTAGCATTGTCAGCTCACAGCAGGAAGCTCTCCAGTTCGATTCTCAGCTAGAGTGTCTTCTGCGTGGGTCTGCATGTCCTCTCCACAAGCGACGGAACATTAAAAAAACATGTAGTTAGGTGTGTGAATGCATGTGTGCCTTCTCTGAAGGTTGGGTGCTGGGCTGGCAACTTGACAATGTAAAAATCCACTGCTAATCATAAGCAGACCAGAGATCTGCTGTGGTGATCCCTAACCGGAAAAAGCCAAAAGACTTTATTGAGCCGTACTTGAGATAACAATGAATCTGATATTGTTAATCTTCTTTCATTCCTTACTGATGAGTTATCAGTTCTGTCCTCGGAACCAAGCCGGCCAATATCAAGCTTGCATCAGCCAAAAACTCTCGAGCCAAGGTCCTACCCAGAATGCTCTGCTCCCTGTTACCTCAGATCTCATTGGTCATGTTGCTGTACAAGCCACTCTCTTAGCTAAGTGTCTAATTTTTGAAAGTTTTATACATTGTTTTTACTTTAAATATTTCAATTGTTTATACTAATATTTTCCTACCTTATCATATACTTTAAACTCTCTCCCTTTACTACCCTTTTTCTTACCATTGAGGTAATTCTTCATTACCATCGTTGGTAATCCTTCCTTTCTCTTCTTACCCTTTTGAGTATTCTTTCCTCTTTCTTTTGATACTGTTCTTCTTCTCCACATCGGATAAGAAAAGTAGCATTGGTTTCAAGCAGTGTAAGGATTGCGGCCATAAGTGACTGCTTTCTGATGGCCATGACTTATGTGTCTACTGTCTGAATGTCTCCCACCTTACTGTGGATCCCCCTTGTGGGTTTTGTAAAAATATTTCTACCAGGGCTCTCAACGAGAGGAAGAATAAATTAATTTTGAAAAGTCTCCTCAAGTCTCCTTTCTCTAAGGCTATTTCTGGGTTGGAGGGCTCACCCCCTCCTGTTAAACCCCATAAGAGTCATTCTTCCTTTTCTTTATTGAAGTCACTTTTCCCTTCTCCCTCTGGAGTTCGTAGGGAGTCGAATCATAACAAGGTGTAATTGATGATTACTTCGGCACTGCCACGTGTGACCCTGTCGGCTCCAGGCTCGGCACCACCCCAAAATGATTCTGGCTCCAGCCATGTCTTCCTTACTGATACTGGCACTGGAGTTCCCAGCACACACAACTATGGCTTTGACAGTGTCATCGCAGCCTTTACCAGCACCATCCATGCTGGTACAGTCCCCTTTGGCACCGTTGGTATAATCCCCTTTGGCTCCAAGTATGACTCTTCTGTACTCCACAGCGCAGACATTTTTGACACCGACATGGGCTTCATTGCAGTCCCTCTCGGTGCCATCCTTATTACTGGTGCAGACACTTTCCTCAATGGCACCATACCCATCGGGGCTGACTTTTACCTTTACGATGCAGACACCTTCAACTACTATGGCACTGACGTCATCAGCGCAGACTACTTCCACACCATTTTCTTCAGTGCAGATGTCCCTGGTTCCAGGCTCTGCACATATTGAATTAGCAAGAACCAAGTATTCTCCTTCATTGGATCCATTTGCTGGCAATCAATATAGTCCTTTTCTAGAAAGGCTACAATTGCTATCAGCTTTCTCCATGAGTTCAACCAAGAGTCTTTCTGAATAAGATGTGTTGCGGCTTGTTGACCAGTTGCTTGTAGCCAGAGGTCTCTCTCATCTGAAAAAGTCCATGTTCCCTCCTTCAGGTGAATGTATATCTCCTCAAACTCCAATGTACACTCCTCCTTCAATCTCTACTCAAGTTTGAAAGCTTATTACTTCGTCAGCAGCTTCCCTTCCTTCGACTCCAATAGTAGATCTCACTTTGGAACCGGAGTTGTCCTTGTGGTCTTTGATGCACTGGGCATCAGACTCTTCTCAGGCCAGTGACTGTGCTGTAGGGGAGGGCATTCCTGGCTCCATGCCGATTTTTTCTATGGCACCCTCCAGGGATCCTCACTCTCTCATTGTTCATGGTCCTGTTGAGACTCCTGGTTTGGGGATGGGCTCGTCAAGATGAGGTGTGACCCCAGTTCCGAGTTTGCCATGCTCGGTTCCAGGCTCCCATCCCTCCTTGGGTGGGCCAGCCTTCCAGGCCATGGAGAGGGTGCTTCCCTCTGGTGGCAAATTCCACTTGTTGAAGTCCTCTCCCCCCTCTGTGCCGCAACTGTCACAAGCATCAACCACCAGACATTGGGCACAAGGGCCTCAGGTTTCTCCTCCTCAGGAGACCACCTCTTTGTAGTCTTCCCCAGAACCTCCCACTGAGGAAGTACCCTGCAAAGCATCATGTAAGAGGAAGCACATTGACTCCACTGAGGAGTCACTGACTGAAGATACAGACTTTGATGATGGGGAAGGGTCCCCACAGTCACCCTCTGATGAGGTGTCCTTTGATGACATCCTCGAGATCCTTAAACAGAGGGGTGGCTAGAAGTCCACTAATCCTTCCTCTGAGGAATCCATATTCCTGCAGGCTTTTCTTGCCTGGCCCCCTACCTCCTGGGTCACCCCACCAGCCAATGAGCTCATCCAGCTCATCGTCCAGCATGCATGGAAGGATCCTGACACCCTGGAAGTGATACCAAGGAGACCAGATAAAATATTATTGCCCCAGCTGAGCACCAACATTGGTCATGTGGTCTGCCAGTAGATGCTATGGTGGTGGCAGCTGCAACTAAGAAGGATTTGGTAGAAGAGAGCCAAACTGTCCATCCACCCAACAAGGAGTCCCGGGCGATTGACAGACTAGGGAAGTGTGTGTTTGCTTCATCAACCTTTACCGTAAGGTCTTTGAACTATTTGGCACACTTTACTCGGCTCCAGATGGATCTTATCAACCAACTCTCTGAAACCTTGTTAGGACCTGTTTCTGACAAGGTCCGTGACAACCTGGCTTCTCAGATAGCCACCCTAGAGTCCATTTCTAACTCTTCCATGCGCCTTATTTCTCATGCAATGAAAGGGGCAGCTAGAGCGGCAGGCACAGGTATAGTCACCAGACAATATGCCTGGATGTGCCTTTGTGACTTTGTGGACTCCTTTAAGGCTTCCTTCATGAATGATGCCCCTATCGAGGCTGCTTCTTTGTTTGGCCCTAAAGTGAAAGATACACTGGCAAGGTGTGAACACGATGGCAAGACCCTGTCTGCCGTTGGTGTCAGACACTCCAATCCTCAGTGATTCTACTCCAGAAATCAGAGGAGCGGGAAGATGTGGCACAAGAAATCACAGTTTTCATTCTGGGATGCACGTGCTGAGTTCTCTCCTAGAGGCTAAGGGGAAAACTCCAATGGAAGATGCCCCTTTTGGGGCAGAGGAGGTCCGTGAAACTGAGGTTGGGTGAAACCGCATGGAAGAGATTCCTTCTCTGTGCAACCCTATCACTGCTCCTGAAGAGTTGCCCGACTGCTCACCTCTGGAAGCAGTCGAGGGCAATTTTTCCTTGTACCCCATTGCCTGGCAAAATATAACCACCGACTCTTGGGTACAAAGGATAATTTCCAGAGGCTATTGCATCTCCTTCTGTCTTTGTCCAGTCTCTTCCAGAGTATTACCTGACATTCCACTCAGTCAAAGGGAAGCAGCAGCACACAAAATCCGAAAGCTGCTGCAAAAAAGAGTCATCCAGATGGTCCCCCCAGACCAGATTGGATCTGGTTTTTACTCAAGGCTCTTTTTAGTACCAAAAAAGACAGGGGACTGGAGACCAATTCTGGATCTCAGCACACCAAACAAGTTTGTAAAAACAGAGAGATTCCAGACGGTCACAGATCAGTCTGTCCTTTTTCTTCTGGAAGAAGACAATTGGATGTGCTCTGTAGATCTTCAGGATGTGTATTACCACATACAAATGGACAAACGCTCAAGAAGATACCTCCACTTCCGCATAGGAGCCAGTCACTACCAATTTTGAGCTCTGCCCTTTGGTCTCTCTACAGCCCCCAGAGGGTTCACAAAATGCATGGCAGTAGTTATCGTTCACATGTGACTTCAAGGATTCCAGGAGTTTCCATATCTAGTTGACTGGCTACTCACCACCCTCACCAAGTGTCTACTGGAAGAAGCCCTGCACTACACTCTCCTAACAGCTCAAAGCCTGGGAACCACTATAAACTGGGAGAAGTCCAACATGACCCTAACAAAGTCTTTAGATTTTATAGGGGTACAGTTGGACATGAGAAATTGCACAGGATCCCTTCCAGAACACAGGCTTCGCAGAATAAGGCAACAGGTTCAACTGCTGCTTTGTCATCACAAATCTCCCACTCGATCTATACTCCAGCTCTTGGGGTCAATGACAGCCTCGATCACCATTGTTCCTCTAACCAGATTCCACATGAGGCTCCTTCAGTGGATACTTCTCACTCAGTTGTACCCTCTACAACATCCTTTGTCCTTTCAGATAAGTGTAACTCAGAGATGTAAGCAGGATTTACTCTGGTGGATGTCTCAAAATCTCCAACAATGGTCTCGCCCCTTTAACCCCCATCAACTGATAGTCACGGTGACCATGGACACCTCCCTAATGGGGTGGGGAGGCTATGTCAGGGAAACTCGGTCCAAGGCACCTGGTTGGAGACAGAGGCCCTTTTGCATATCAATGTCCTGGAACTGAGGGCGGTGCTTCTAGCATTGCATGCATTTCATTCCATCCTTCCATTAGGGACTATTGTGCTCCAATCAGACAACATGTCAGTAGTCTGATACATCAACAAACAAGGGGGCACCTGTTCTTACCCGTTATGCCAAAAGGCCTTGAGAATATGGCAATGAGCAATAGCTTACAACTGCTTTCTAATTGCAATGCACATTCCCAGGAGCTCCAATGTAATAGTGGACAAATTGAGCAGGTACATTCTACAACCTCACGAGTGGTCCCTCAATCATATGATAGCGGCAAAAATCTTCAACCGCTAGGTCCAGCCTTGCTGTGACCTATTTGCCTTTCTAGCCAACTATAAGTGCTGCAACTATTTTGCCTTAATCCCCCATCGGGGACAGTCACCGAGAGATGCTCTAGTCCACACTTGGCCCTTGGGTCTACTTTATGCTTATCCTCCTCTTCCCCTCATCTCCCAATTTCTAAAGAAAGCGCGGCAGTTGAAGCGAAAAGTGATCCTCATTGCTCCATATTGGCCTCGACAAGTCTGGTTTCCCTTCCTCTGGCCTCACCTGCTAGATCAACCATGGATCCTCAATCCATCCCCAACATTGATCTCCCATCTGCAGGGTCTGATTCATCCCACTCTAACAACCCTGAAGCTGACAGCTTGGTTTCTCCACTTCCAATGATTGCCAGGCATGAAAACCTCTCGTCCCCTGTGGCAATATTCTTATTGCATCTCATAAGTTGTCCACTAGACTAATCTATCTTAACAAATGGAAAAAGTTCTCTCTATGGGCAGTGAATAAACAGTTAGATCCCTTGTCAGCCCCAGTTTCGGTGGTACTGGATTACTTATCACATATTTTCCATTCTGGGGTGTCTGCCACTACTATTCATGTGCATTTAGCTGCCATCTCAAATTTCCATATTGGTTTTCAAGATTCTTCACTTATGTCAAACAGACTCTGCAAAACTTTCTTGAAAAGGGTTATCCGCCTAAAATCTCCCTTTAGAGAACTGGTACAACCTTGAGATGTGGCATTGGTTCTACAAGCTCTAACAGCTCCCCCCTTTGAACCTGCATCTTCATGTGATGTAAAATATCTCTACTGGAAAACTTTGTTTCTGACTGCAAACAGATCGTCCAGACACTTGTCAGAACTTCAAGCCTTATACATCAAATCTCCCTATCTTATCTTCCATAAGGGTAGGGTATCACCGAGCACTAATTCTTCCTTTTTACCAAAACTGGTGTCAGAGTGGTCTATCAACCAATCTATTGACCTTCCAATGTTCTTTCCTAACCATTCTAACATTGGAGAGTATTTTCTGCACTCCTTGGATGTTCATAGGTAAATACGATTTTATCTGGACAGAACAAAATCTACCCATAAATCAGACCAACTGTTTCTGGCTTTTTCTGGGTCTAGACGAGGTCATCCTGTATCAAAAGTTACATTGGCTTCATGGTTGAAAAATTGTATCACCTTTATCTACAACAAAAACAATGTCACCTTGCCTCATAGAGTGAAAGCACATTCTACTAGGTCTATGGCAACTTCATCAGCTTTCCATGCTAAGGCTTCCCTCAATGATATTTGCGCAGCTGCAACTTGGGCCTGATCTCATACCTTTATTCTTCATTACAAATTGGATTTGGCCTCCAGAGGCAGAGCTTCCTTTGGTTCCATGGTTCTCAGGAATGTCCTTCCATGAGGGCCACCTAGGGATACAGGTAAATGGGGACTCTGTCCCATCAGTAAGGAATGAATAAAGATTAACAACATCAGATAAAGAAGTTATGTCTTGCCATAATGTTCCATCTGTGCTGTTGATTTTCATTTATTCATTAATTCCCACCCTCTGTCCCCCATCAAGAGGTTCCTGGTTGATCTCATATACTCCTTTATTGTAGATTTGTTATGACCAGAGGTAGCTTCTACTTTTATCTACCAACTTGCCAACTCGATCTGAGGTAACAGGGAGCAGAGTATTCTGGGTAGGACCTTGTCTCAAGAGTATTTAGCTGATGCGAGCTTGATATTGGCTGGCTCAGTTCCGATGACAGAACCGATAACCCATCAGCAATGAATGAACGAAGATCAACAACACAGATAGAACATTATGGTAAAATGACACGGGTCAGGTTTTGGAGTATGCTGATTGAGTAAACTAACATTTTTATTTTTGAAAATAATTTTGTAATGTTGCTTGAATGATTGAATCATGTGTTCTGGTTATCATCCTTCCAGTTAGTTCACAAGTATCCTGCTTACTGGTTAAGCAAGGCTATGTAATGTAACAAGATGAGGGACCCATAGCCATCCAAGGCCTATGTAATGTAAGAAGATCAGGGACCATAGCCATGCAAGGCCCACGTAATGTAACAAGATGAGGGACCATAGCCATGCAAGGCCTACGCAATGTAATAAGATCAGTGAACATAGCCATGCAAGACACATGTAATGTAAGAAGATGAGGGACCATAGCCATGCAAGGCCCATGTAATGTAAGAAGTTGAGGGACCATAACCATGCAAGGCCAATGTAATGTAAGAAGATCAGGGACCAGGGCCATGCATGGAAGTTATTAAACATTACTGAGGTAAAGCCCTACCCCCAAGCATGCCAGTATAATATTCGTAGGCTACTACCTAGAGTAAGATATTGTCTAAGAGGATTTGATGATACCTCTCAAACCCACCCAATTGCCATTCAGAGTTTTGGATTCCATTGCCATTATGTAAGGCTTCTTGCTTCAAACTAGCGTATCATTCCTAATTTTTTCCCAAAGAGAAGCAAGCAGGTAAAGCCTTTCTGTTCCTCTGGTCCTCATGCTGGATCCAAAAGATGCCTGAGCCTCTAATAAAACTCATATCACCTGGCATTTCGTTAGGGTTTTCATTTTATATGTCAATTTGGCTAAAGTTCATTTTTGGTTGTTTAAGTTACTGAAACTCTTATTTAAGAACAATAGGTTCATAGGTAGTTTAGTTACTAGACATGTAGTCCAGAACACCATTATGGGTATTAGTCCAAATTGCCCCAAAACACTTTCTAGTTAAGTGACTTGCTCAAGGTCTTAACAGTAGGCAGTTGAAGGAGGAAAGATTCAAACCCCATACCCTTGGCACAGGAAGCAGCTCATTAACAGGTCAGTGACTTAAGTCATCTGTGCTATCTGCCAGACAGCAAAGCTTCAAACCCCATATTCTTATCTCAGGATATATTTCTGCCTTCCAGACTATGCCTAACATTTTGAACTTCAATTATTTATATATAATAATTCTGAACAGAGCTATAGGTGAAAATATTACTCAGAAAAAATATGGACTCTGTAGTAGAACACCATTTCTAAGGATAATCTTTTACAAAAGCTTCTGCCTTCAAACCTGCTTCTGTGCAAAGTCATAACATATGTAATTTGCATATATGCATAATCATATCAATTCTGATACAAAATGCCTTTTTTTCAGCTGCCAGGCCTCATCATACCTTAGGTGAGAGCTACCTTTCTATAAAATATATACCTCTTTTTACTGGAAAGGTATAGGAAGTGTCACTGATGGCACTCATTGACTTTAGCACTGTGAAAACAAAATATATTAGTTCAGCAGTGGACTCTTTAAATGGTCAAGTATCCTATCATTTATGGGACTGTAACATAATGGCTTAATAATTTAGTCATGGTGGAAGGCAGGACTATTTTTAAAGGAATTTACATGAAGAATTCCTGGGAATCAGAAAGGCTTAGTTTGATGTTGAAGCTTTAGCTCAGAAGGTTTCTGCATGTAGTTAAGTCTTTCCAATTCAGAGGTTACTCTACTGCTGATATTTTCCCTTTGCAGGGACCTCTGAACACAGAGCAGCCTCATGCTTAAAGCTGCATGCCAATGTGGCAGTGTAGAGGACTTGCTAATGTCAACTAGATATAAGCTTTCACCTAGATATGTCAGCATTTGCTGATTAGTGTGGGTGAGGATTCAGAAAATTGCTTATCTGAGTGTTTTCCTCTAAGAAAGCATTATCACCATAAAAACACAGCAGTCACCCATTCATTCATGCGGGAGTACTCATGATGGAAGTAATTTCAGTGAATATGTGGGGGGGGGTTACTGTTTGCATTTGTGTAGACATGTGTGCATACTTGTTGAGGCATGAATTAGACTGCAGGATCCATGTGTGTTTGTGTGTGTGTGTGTGTGTGTGTGTGTGTGTGTGTGTGTGTGTGTCTGTGTGTGCACTTGTATTGCATTGTGTATATGAATTTATGGCTGAGATTGTCTGCTTGAGGAATTAACTGTAGGGAGGCTTGTAGCCTTGTTTGATCATGAGTAGATATGAGTGTGTGTGTGTGTGTGTGTGTGTGTGTGTGTGTGTGTGTGTGTGTGTGTGTGTGTGTGTGTGTGTTTGTGTGAATAAATGCATGTTCTTGGGGCCTGATTCCTAAAGATGTACTCTCTGTACAAGTAAATTAATTCAGTGTAAGCCTGTTTTACAGATGGGCCTTGCATCAGAGTACGTCACTTAATACTGCGTACTATGCTTTTGGAATCTGGCCTTGGGAATTCATGTGTGTGTAAGTGTACACATGGGTGTCTGAATAAGAATCCTTTACTAATACGATGTATGGAGGACTAAGGATAACACCAGCATGGTCAGGTCTGACAGTGGTAGTGTTCAATTCAGAGACATACTAGCAAGGTGAAAATGAAGTCTTTATCATATTGGCTATATCTGTCTTTGTATGCCATTTTCTCACCATCGAGTTAGTCAGCATTAACCAACTGAAGTAAGCTTTGAACATTTTGCTGACCAACAAAAAGCTTTCAAAATGACGCATTTAGGATGTTACAGTGCATTAAATCTAAACATGTTATACAACAGATTAGCTTAACAATTAGACAAGATCCTTATTTTTTAATGCTGATAAAATAAGAATAATATTTAAAATAAACAAGAATTTCTCAGATTTATTATTGCTGTATCCATATGGGATATGCTATAATTTGCATTATTTTAAGAGTAACTTTTACTATGCCAAAAAAAATAAAAAAAAAAAATAGCATCTTGGAATTCAGTATTGAATTGCTAATGTTGCTGTTAAACCTGCTACTGTTTATCAATTTTTCTTTTAATAATGTTTCAAGTGATAACTGAAGGAGAATGTACTAATGTAAATTACAAATTTTCTAACTGGTTCAGCATAATTCTTAGAAAAAATGGCTTTTAGAATGGAGCACAGAAAACAAACGTGGTTTCAGAAGCCATGGGTTGTCATGCCTTCACTATTGAACTTTTTTCTGCAATCACAATTCAAGTTTCTCTTCTGCAACCTTGATATTGTATTTTATTATTCATTTGCCATACTTGCTGAGGATAAACAACTCAACATATTTTTCAAGGTATGTGGTTTTTATTGATTTGGAAATTTAACACATTATTTTGCCTATATTTTGCATTCCCTGGATGCACAATATTTCTATTTCATAATAGAAAACCTTTTGTATGCTGCATGAACATTCTGTGAAAATATTCCAGAAAGAAGTTTTGTTTACACATTTTGTGAAAGTATATAATCATGATTTTTCCTTTATCTTTGTATATAATACTGTAAAAATAATGTATTAACTCATTTCATATGTCAAATTCCTTTACATGTACAGACATACTGTAAATCTTTTTCATGTATTCTAGTATTTTTATGATTTAGTCAGTAAATATATATAACACCTATGGTTTGAATTAAGTTCATTTACAGTAACTGTTAACAACCTCATTACAAATATGCACAAAATTATATGAGATCAAAATCATATACAGAATCTTATATGAAGGGTTGTTCTCCTTCTGCACATCTTTTACATATCTTACTTCTATCACTTTTGGTAGTGTTATCCTCAGGTTACAAGAACAGATGCTAAAGTCAATATGTCTGCTCTTTTTTCATTACTTATGATAAGGAAATGCAGATAAAGAAAATTATCTTCTGTCAAATATTGCAAGTGCCAAAATATAATATCACGCAAGTACATGAAGTAAGGCAAGTGTTAGGACTTCTTTAAATAGAGAATCCTAAACTATTCTATAAAAAATGGTTTAGATGTTTGATTTAAATTATTAATCCGTACTTACTGTATGGATAGCACAATAATCACATCTAAATCTATCTATGTCATCTATCTAGAGAGATAGATAGATAGATAGATAGATAGATAGATAGATAGATAGATAGATAGATAGATAGATAGATAGATCTTGCCTGTACAACTTAACTGGAATTCTTGTATTTACAAGGTTACAAGGTTAATATTGAATACTTTCTCTTGAAGCTCCTATTAGCCAGGAATAACATCAAACTGTCTGATAGGCAGATATTCTGTTGTGATCACATTTCTTACAGAAATAAATTATCAGCAACAAAAATAAAGACTTGTATCCGACCGATCCATACAAGGCTGAATAAAAACTTGTTTTAATAAAAGGTAAGTGCTTTTGTGCCCAACATCAGACACTTCATCAGGTAAAGTACAACTCAGCTTGAGCAATATATATATATCATAGTAATTAACTAATTAATGAGGCAATTTGTGTTCCTTCAATAAAGGTTTTAAGGGAATACACCCATTGAACCCTGGAAACCTGTGTGCTTGCAAAGCAGTAATCCATCTTGTCTCAGCTTTTTCTACCTTGTTATTAACATCATAGTTTCATAGTTTCATAGTTTAGTACTAGGCTATCTGCCCTGGGGCATTTGTAAGCCTAGCCATAGTGATGTGGCTTTCGCCACCCCATGAAATGGTACAAAAATGCACAGAATAGATTTAGAATACTGTGCATCTGTCTAGTAGTGACACAGTGAAGGTCCCCTTATATAATAGAATTAGTTTACTGTGCCCCTGTCTAGTAGTGACACAGATGTGACCCCTGGGGTAAACTTACCATCTCCCATCCACTCATCAAGATTTCTCTTGAAGAGAGTCAGTGAGGGGCTCTGCCTAACATGAACTGGGATCTTGTTCCAGAGCATGGGAATCATCTGGGTTATGAATCTATCCCTCCAGCATGTCCTATTCATCCCCTCTATTACTGTGAGATATACATATCTTAGCAGACATGGATATCAAGAATCTGAGAGGTAAATGCTTCTATTTGTGTCAAGAACATGATAGGTGAGACATAATGTAATTCTTTGTGGTGCATGGAGTTTTATCTAATCCATGTAGTTACAAAAAAATAAATAAATAAAACAAGGAAAACATATAGTTGCTCAAAATGTTTTACTGCCTTTCAGTTTCATAGCCTTTGAAAACTTGTAAACCATGTTATCATTGCCAAACAAACAGCAGGCACAAACTAGGTCTTCTTCTGAAGAAAGAACAGCTTTAGAAGCTGTTAGATAATTTGTCCTGCAAACTATTTTGTTTAGAAGTGTGGTAGAGGGAAGTTCTAGCAGTTTTTAAAGCTGTTTTACCTTTTGACACTGACCTTTGCTTGCTGGTATTATTTTATTTTAATCCCTAATGCAAGACACAATCTTAATGGTGCCTAGGGTTGCTTAACAAAAGCTAGGAAGGTTCTTATAAAGCCTGCTTTTCTAATCACAACATTGCCTCCACTGCAATATTTTTTTGGAGAAAGCATTTATCTTGACGGCTTTTTATTAAGCTTCAGTTTAAGTTCACATGTATGCAAAAGTTGTGTATGAATTAGAACTATACTGGTAAGAGGTTTTTACCTCAGCCTCCTTTACCATTTTAGCACTTACCACTCTATTGGCTCACTCCTTACCACATTCAACCCATCACAGGACTGCACATCACTTTCTGTAGTTCACTTGCTTGGAAAAAGGAAGTGCATTTTTCCAGTGATATTCATTTCCGTGGTAGTAGTAGTAGTATGTAAGATATGAATGTCAGACTGCAGCTGGTCAGGTAATATCATTAGTGTTTCTGATCTCAAGGCACTTTCTGAATGACAGATGTGCAATGCATAGAAACTTTAGACTCACCAGTGCCTCGGTACCATCAGTGCTATTTACCATTGTGAACTTTCATGTGTGCAACAAAGGCAAAGCTCATTGCCTCTGACAGATGACATTTTCAAAATGGAAAATACCAGTCCCTCTTAGTCAGACAATGTGTTTGTGACTTGCAGTTGAGGTCTACCTTTTCGGGTTGGCTACAAAGGGTACCATGCCCACTACTGCAGCTCTGGTTAACTCCATGCTAGAGACGACATAGATATGAATATAACCTTTGTGTGAGCAGAATTAATTCAGCCTCTGTTAGTATGCTTCCAAAAAGTGTCATTCTTTTTTTTGTGATATCAGTGTGAAATGAGTGACAAAGTGAATTCTGTTCAGTCTTATTCAGTCTTGTTTTTAAAGTACACTTTTGGAATTTACTTTTCTATGCACTGGTTTTACTTGAGTATTTCAGAACTGTATAGAAAAATGAAAATATTCATTGCAGTGAGGCTTCTGACTTAATTTTCAGGCTTTATTCATTTATTCAAGGGATTTTGATGATAAGCAAGTGTGTTTCAACTATGCGAACTTCAAAAATACTCTTACACTCCTCATTTCAGCAAGGCATTTAGAAGTATTACTTTGTAAGTATTTACTAACAAATGTTTTTAACTTATTGAATAAGAGGGGTGTAAGCTTAAGATCATCATAGCTACTATGGAAAATAACGTCTTATGCCAGTTTTATCATCAACATGAACAAACCATTGGTAGCAGCTATAGGGGACCACTTTATTCCACTCTATTGTACAACAAATTTGTAATTCAAAATTGTTATTGAAATATCCATTCTAAATAAATTAGCTATTTAGTGCTGTTGAAAGATGCTGTTGTAAAACAAAATGCATTCTGTGAACATTTCATATTTACAATTCATTAATACTAAAATTTTGTCTGGAAATGTGATTGCTAAATATGTCTTCAGTGAGGCTAATCTTACAATTTATTATATTGCTACATTGTTTCTAAATTGTGCTACTTGTTATCCATACTTCCTATGCCCATTCAGAGTTTCACGAGCAGCAGAAAACAGATAGCCTAAATGGATAGGCAAATCAATAAAGAAAACAGGATAAGGGTACAATTCTACTATCAATATCATTAGAGGAAATGGATGCTATATTTATTTGAATGATGCAAGTGTTCATGTTCTTGGAGCCAGCAATGGAGATTTCATTCAGGAAAATATAATGATTCAAAAGAATAAAAGCAAGAACAAGAATCTTTCAATTATTAAAAATACAAAAATATGGAGCGAAAAATCATTTGACTGACCCTAATAAAAGCTATAAACAAGTATATGCAGCATTCAAGAAGTATGGAATTGTATGAAGTAACGAAAAAGTACAATTGGTAACAAATTATTAAAAAATGTCGCTGCAAGGTTAAACTGTTATCAGTTTAATACAGGCATAGATAATCATCCTTTAAGCCTATATCAAGCACACAAGATGTCCTTACTTTGCAACTGCTAGAATAAAAGCACCTTTACTCAAGCAAGGAATCAAAGTTTACCAAATATATAAAAATCCTGCATCAACTGCAGAAGCACATGCAGGAAACAGAAGAAATAGTTCAATCCAAAAAGAAATATAAAGTGTATGAAAATTATTATTAGTTCATAAAACATCAAGAGTTATGTCATGACATTGATACATACATATGTATGTGTGTATATATCTATATATATATATATATATATATATATATATATATATATGTGTGTGTGTGTGTGTGTGTGTGTGTGTGTGTGTGTGTGTGTGTGTGTATATATATATATATATATATATATATATATATATATATATATATATACATATATATATATATATATATATATACACATATATATATATATATATATATATATATATATATATATATATATATATATATGATTAAAGATGTATGGAAGGAATGATATTTTCTACGTATATGAAGAGACTAAGAAACAAATTATACAATAGTATACTTAGGAAAAGTATCTAGAAAAGCATTGTCTAATCAAGGCATCCAGTGGTTAATAGACTATGTTAGATTGCTTAAATCATGAGAATCATAAGCTAGAAGCAAATGATAAAAAGATGACAAACTCAAAATGAAAGCTTAAACATTAAAAATGCATGTAATGCCTGAGTACGAGATGCAAGAAAAGAAACAAAATAGTTATTATGAAGTGTGAAGATAGGTGAAGGCTGCCAGCCTAGCCAGATAGAATTTTGTAGATAATTCTGTCATTTGTAAATATTAATATAAGCCACAGGCTTGTTCTCTTAAATGGGAAAAATGGTGCTAAATGTGAAACTGCAAAAATGTGACAACAGTGCACTCTACTGTAACAAAGCTAATAAGTCAATTCTTTGATGTCAAAACTTGGAGCCGATATGTCTGGATGAAGGAATTCTGGCTATTGTCTTGAGACCAGAGTTAATTGCTACAATTTGCATGTATAATTCCTTTTATTGTTCTGACTTTCTGACCAGCTGCAAGATCAAGGGCTATTAACCTCTGAGAATCTGTTAGCTTGGGAACCAGAAAGAAACAATGTACTCTGAAATGAATCAGTGGCACTGTGTTAACAATTTAAGGACAGAAAGAATGAGAGCATTAGAGTATTTGCCTTGAGAACATCCAACATCACCAGCACTGCCTGTATCTATATGTAAGTAGTATCTTATACTTTAGTGTTTCTCTTAGAAATAGATAGGAATTAGGAAGATTAAGTATTTTTCTGTGATGTCAGAACTTTTCTATTGTATTATTTTAAACATTTCTCTGTGATCTCTGAACTCTTGACTAGCACTATGTAGTAATAAATATTGTCTTGTGTTTTTATTATTTATTATTAAATATTTTTAAAACTTTCAACTGTGGCTGTTTTGTGTAGAGATAATTTAAGCTATAGAGTACATTGCATGTATATAGTGATACTGTAACAAGTCACTCCAAATAAGTCTTGACTGTATGGTTGCACTTACCATTTGGATAATAATATTGCACAGTATAATTGGACACCCTTTTATAAGGGCCTTTAAGTAGCTGATTAATATTAGCTGGATAGTGGCAGTGATTTCTACTGTATAGTCTGGGTAAACGGGGCACAACTGGAGAACCTGTGCCAGCCTTCCCCAGGATTGTCTGTGTGGTTCTATAAACTCTTATCTCAAAGTTTTTGTATCAGCTACTTGGGCGGGGACACAAAGCACTGGTTGGACAGAGAGGGTGCTGGAGGTTTTAGCTTGCCCACTAGGCTGAGATCTGGACCCAATAGCTGTGCCAGTGGGGAGTCTTATTGGGGTCCTGGAGAGAAAGGGAGAAACCGGCAGCAGACTGACTGTGATCTCTGTGTGCTCTTAAGGGAAATTTTGCTTTACTGTGTGTGTATTTATTATCCTTTCCCTGTATGGATGCCCCTCACTAGTGTTAGTGGTGAGGACTGAAGGTCCTTGATTGCTGGGCCAGTGCTTAAAGTGAACTAGATTTTTTGTAAGTACGAATCCCATTCATTAAGGAACAATACAAAGACAATGCAATAATGATATACTTTTATGCAAGTATATCTTTATACACGAGAAGAAGAAATGTTCAAAGTATATAATGAATATATCTGGAGCAGTTAGCACTTCCATGTGTACTTGTAGGGAAAGATTTTAATATAAGTTTAAGGACAGTTATTGTGGTCCTGAAACTTCATATGTTTAATAATGAGTTTGAAGTTGGGGCACCTTAGTGTACGATCAATACTACAAAGGAATATTGACATCAGAGGTAGAATATATAGTTAACATGTCTTGTGGATCTATACCCATGTCAGATGTACAGAGTTATCTCGCTACTGGCACAAGGATAACATTAAATTTCATAACTCACTCTTTCACAGTGGAAATCAGACTTTATTACTCACACATTCATTGCTATTACAAATGCTGTAAAAGCTGTGTTATAGAGCTCTTTCAAACTACTAGTTGAATATCAGACAGTAGAGACTATATTCAGCAACAACATATCCAATTTACCATTTGGAATAGAAAGAGAAGCACTGTGGTTACTCCTACATCACCTTACTGTTCATTGCAGAAAGGGAGAAAAGACAAAACAGAAAACTGCATGTTGAGGCACCTACATCAGTGCACAGAAGAAACACCCAGACATGGAGATGCAACAGAGGAACGTATCAACATGGTAATTAATAGTACAATCCCTAAAGTATTAACATTAGAAATAACACAAGTTAACAGACAAAAAGTAACAGTGCAGTCCCTAAAACATTAACATTAGAAATAACACAAGTTCAAAGGCCGAAAGATCCAATCCAACAATTATGCTTTGGTGCAGCTGCCACTGCTCCAATAAATATATATAAATAAGAAAACACAAAAATAAAGATATGGAAATCTTGAGGAAATATGAACCCGTACAGATGCTATTACAATTCCAGCTACAAGTAGATTAACAATTCAAGAACTTTTACAAAGAGAGAGTTACTTTTTCAAGACTCCATCACTGAGACTACGCTGTAAAGGGACTTGAATCGACAATGAGCTCATTTGCATACAAAGTGTAAATAACCCTGAACTTACACAAGTAAGAATCAGTTTTCAAGCAGAATACGGAGATGCAAGGTGAGATTAGTTGGTGAGTCAGCATACCTGGACATTTTTATTGAAGGGGTTGCTAGAGTAAATGTTTCATTTTGGTGCTTGTGCATACTTGGACATATTACTGAATTGATTGCTTGGGTGAATGTTTCATTTTGGTTCCAAAACAAAGATTACAAACCAAGAAGAAAACCAAGAAGAAAAGTATGTTACTGCAGAGGCTCCAACTCATGCTTCCATCAGGAAACAATCTCAAAATACACTCAAAAGCTGATGAAATGCTTGGATATAGTGCTTTTGTTTTAATAAATGTAAAGCTTCTTCAGATATAACAGTAAAAGTCAAAGCATATTTGAAATGGAGCTTATATAACATCCTAGGTCACCTGAGCACCAAGCCATCTTTAATTCATGAAATTTAAAGCTATTCACCCCTATTAAAGTCTTTACTCCACAGCTTAAATTACAAAGTGCTCCATGGTTATTATTTTTTGCTGAAAGATGTCACCTAAACTTAATTTAACATAACAAACCACAAACAAATCATGAAAGGCATAAAAAATATAAAAAAACATAAAATACATAAAAAAATCTTGCTCCCAAATTTTGTATTACATAACAAAACAATTCAAAGAAATATCCCAAAAAAATTCATATAGAGAGCAAAATATAGTAATAAGCAACTAAAAGAAGAGAACTGAAGAATGAAAAATAACCAACATTTTATATTTTATCTTTTTAAAGCATTAAGTTTAAGTAAACAACCAATGGAGATGTGATCATCACGTCCAGACCAGCTATTAGCATGGAGACTGAGTTGCCAAAATAGCTCATATTTTCTAAATACAGCTGCCATGTACCCCTGCATTCAACTTTTTTCAATTATCACACATTTGAAAAAAAATTACCTGGGGCGTCTGCAGCATGTTTGGCTAAAGCATTTATTCCCCGTTAATTCTAATGTCATTTATATGTTTGCAGACATGAGCTTTTAATTCACGTTTGGTTTTACTGAAGTAAAATGCTGGACAATTTTGGCAGTGAGCAGCATATGCAATGTCACTAGTGAGACAGTTAAATGAGCCTTTTAATTTGAAAGTGTGGTTACCAACCTTGAACTCTTCACATACCATATAAATTTGCAAATGGAACAGAAGCCACATTTCGCCATTTTACAATTATTTGTGGGAAAACAGTTACACTATTGTCTTTAAGTTACGTCTGCTCTTATACACTGTATTGGGTTTGTCACCCACCTTATTCAATATATTTGTGTCCTCCTTCAACAGAGCCCAGTTGTTCTCCAGAATTATCTTTATGTGTCTGCTATCCACACTGCATGGAGAAATAAAAGCACCACTACAACTGAGTCTCATAGAATGCATGTCCATACTCCCCCCTGCCTCGAGTATGGGAGAGGGGGAAAGAGGTGATTTTACTGTGGAATGCTGACAAGTGATATGTGTTATGCTGGTCTCATCTTGGATATTAGGTGCAAAAAAGTTCCTCTCATGTTTGTTGATGACTTCATACATCAACTCATTAAGCAGATTAGGTTGATAATCTCCGGTCAGGAACATGGACCTAATGTGTTCAGATTCGTCCAAAAAATCTTTGAATCGTGATACCATATGTGCAGCTCTTCCGAATCGACCCTTGACCACTGTATGCTTCTGATGAAAAGGGTGGTAACTGGAATAGTATAAATAGGTATTCGAGAAAGTTTGTCTTTGGTAAATTTTAGATACAAATCTTTTTTGTTGGACGTCCTTGGTAAAAGAGATATCCAAATAAGCAATAGTGGAAATATTAGTTTCAAAGGTGAACTTAAGGAAGTCAGTTGTTTGGTTAGGATACTTGAAGAATTTTGAAAATTTGTATAAGTCTTCCTCCCATAAAAGAAAAATGTCATTCAAATAGCGGATGTACATCTTACAGAAGTTCATGTATTCTGACTTGAAAAGGTATTTTTCTTCCCTTTTCAACATAGCAATATTTACCATTAGCCCACTATACCCAGAACCCATGGTGACCCCTGTGGATTGCAAAAAATACTCATGGTTAAAGATGAAATAAATAGTCTATAAAATGATCTCTAATAGTGTTTCCAAGGTATTAATTTTGTGCTGTGAAATACAAGTATTCCGTGAACCATTGTACAATGACATCTTAGGGAATAACATTGTAGAGATCCTTTATATCACTTGTTATTAAGATGAAGTTGTACGAAAAAATATTCTCATTAGTGATTTTACTAAATATGTACCCAATTCAGGTCAGATAACTTATTTAGGTATAATACTTTTTAAAGATATTAAATCTATTATATATAATAACTATAATACCTGTTTTCTTAATATACAAAATCTTTTTAATACCTGGAATAATATGTTTTTTACTATGGAGGAGAGACTTACAATTATTAAAATGATAATATTCCCCAAGATTTTATACTTAATACAATCAATAATACTTTCACCTACAAAAATAATTATCAAGAAACTGAATACACTAATGTTAAATTTCTTATGGGCACCTAATAGACCTAGGATTGCATTAAAGAAACATACTAATAGCTGGTCTCAAGGGGGTATTTCTTTTCCAGACTTTAATTTTTATATTATCTCTTCTATTATAAAAGTTATTACTTTATTAATAGATCAGTCATATATCGCAAAATGGAAAGATTATTGGGAGCTAATTAGTATGCACTTCATGAAAATCTCCTTAACACATAAAAATATGATTGAAAATAACTCCATGTTGTGGTTGCTAAAGGAATTTTGTACTTCACCTATTACGCCTAAACATATGGTTTGTTACCCATTAAATATTATTATTAGTTATCGTAACTTTATATTCATGCACCCTAAGTATAGGGAATGGAATTTTATTGTATTCCTATAATGTATACTCAGGGTATGCTTATGTCATCTACTTCTGAAGGAGCTCATTTAGCTATAGATAATGATCTAAAGTACTGGTATCAGCTGATATCTGATAATAAAGTTAAAAATCTAGATTTCTTAAAACAAGAATTTGATCTAAAAGAAACTTGCTGGTTAGAGGTTCAGATCTTTAGACAACATCTCATTGATAGAATAGATCTAATGTCTATAACAGTTAAAGAATCTATTCCAAAACTGATTGATTACTTGATATTAAATTTACAGCATAAAGTTTCTGATAAAGGTAAACTTTCATATATACATAAAATTATCAGACAAGAAACTTTTTACAGTGTAGATTCATACTGGAATTATTTCACCTCTATTAATGGGGACCCACCAACTCAACAAGATAAACAATATATATTGGAATCTGCTTATAGAACTGCATCTTCCATTGTCTGGAGACTTTATACATGGAAATTTTTACATAGATCTTTTTATACACCTTTGATGATGAATAAAATAAATAATAAAGATAATCTATGTAAGAGATGTAATGTAGAAATTAATGCTGACTGGGCTCATATGTTTTATGACTGTATGAAGTTGAAAGAATACTGGAAGTCAATTAATGAATTTTTGCAGGCTCTTTTTACAGATAATTTCATTATTTCTAAGTCTCTTATATTATTCAACACACCTGTACCTCAATGTGTTAAAAGATTAAGCTTCCCTTGTTATGGTCTATCCTAGCAGTGGCCAGGAAAATAATAACTAGAAATTGGATTTCAGATACACCTCCTTCGTTCAATGAATTTAAAAATGTTATGAATATAATGTGCCATATGGAAATAAGCACAATTAGAATGAGAACAACTAGAAAAACATCATATTATATTGTATGGGATAATTTACAAAATTTGTTAAAAAAATTCTAATTTCAATAGCACGGTATTTTAGTTTAATTAATTGATCTGATTGTAGTGGATGTCTTTGTAAATACTTTAGTTGTTTTGTTGAATATTATAATAATACCTATTTTTAATTACTTGTATAAAATTGTTATGATATTTCTCTTATATGTTAAAACAATAAACCTGTTTTGAAAAAAAAAAAAAAGATGAAGTTGTCATTATACTCCAAATAATTCATTTTACTGAGGAAATCCTATGAGTTCTTAAAAACCCAGTTTTCTTTTCTGATTAGATGCTTTAGTTTTTCATCCAGAAATATAGAGTAAGGGTGTGTGATGGACCCTCTGCTATCAACAATGAGTCACATCTGGGGAGTTTGGATGCACTTATGATTTTTTGGGACCCCAAAGATCATAGATATGGTGGGGAACCATACATTCAGAAAATTAAATAAATGTACATTGATCTGCTGGTCAATAAATAAATCTTTAAGGATATCCCCAACTTTTTTATATGCAATATTCCATTTGATTACAGAAACCCTGATACAAAAGTCACCTGCCAACAGACTATGCATCCTGGTATTATAATATACCTGACCCATGATAACTAGTCCCCCACATTTGTCTGGTTTCATCAGTCTCAGAGCATGATTATTCAATTCTTTAAGCAAATCCGTTTCACTAGAAAGCATATTGTCCACATAATTGTGGCTTCTTGTTTTTCTAAGAATGTCTTGAAAGTCAATTTCACACATCTTTTCAATTAAGGAAATAGTGGGGTGGACCTGAGGGTTGAAAGTACTGGAAATCCTCAAAGGATCCATGGACGCATTGGTTGTGTCAAATAATATATTAAAGTTCAGTGTTCTTATACATTGCTTAAATTCCATCAGTAAATTTGGCAAATTAGCTCATTCGAAAAGATCAGCACAGTCCCATCTAATGTCATAAGAAGAGTAATTAAAAACTTTAAAGGGCCTTTGGTATTAAATATTATTCTGCATTCATTAATTGGTGGCATAAAAAGAAAAGGAATTGTACTTACTTCCAATGGTTATTTCTGCATTTCGAGTTGTGCCAATATGTTTGTTTTTTCATGGATGGTCTCCACTGCACCTGAAAGTTATTCTGCCTTGCCTGATTCTCTCCAAACAATGAGGCAGTAGAGAGTTTAAAGGCTCGTCATCTTGGGGAGTGTAGTTGTTGATGAAGTCCATTTCCTGTCCAAGTGGATGCGGCCGTGTGTTAAATGAAGTATTAAGCCTTGTTGTCCAAATATGCACACTTATCTTTTTCCAGTTTTTTTTTTTATTTTCCTATTTTTTATAACACTTACTTGTTCATTAATGCTCTTAAAGATTCATTCATAATATAATCTATACTACTTGAATGTTAAATCATCAATAATAAAATTGTCCAAAGTATTTATTTCTTCTGTAAGTTCATCTATTAATTTCTTGTTGTCAAGGATAAGTAATTGCATATACTCATATCCATGCCAGTCAAAGAGTTTTAGGAGGTCATCATGTAACAGAGAATCTTTCAACAACCCCGTGGGGTAGTGCCAAATTCTTAGGCCTTTAGGGATCTTATACTCTTTGACACATTCAATGAGAAAGGCATTTTCCAACTGCAGTTTCTTAACTTTTAATAATTTATAATCAAATTCATTGAGTATCTGCATAATGGTATCATTGTGTGAAGGCTGAAACTCAAACAGTCTTATTTCATCTTGAAGATAATCTTTTTGGGAAGGGATATTTTATGTGTATGAATCCTTGTGGCAGAGGGCACAATTGGATCTCCATGATTTAAAACCAAAATGTTTCCAGCTGAAAGTTGTGAAGCAGGCAGAAACTGTCCCAAAAGTGATTCCTCTTCTCCCATGTGTTCTCTTCCCAGCTGGAGGGGAGTAGCCAGTGAGGAAATGCTCTCAAATCTCCAAGGTCTCCAACCGACCATTGAAGGGAATGCAAGTCTGGTTTAGAAAATAACAACTGAGAACCTGTTAGTGCTCCTGCAGCCATAAACACAAAACAGGCTCCAAAACAAAGTTTATGAATCAAGAAGAAAAGTATGTTAGTGCAGAGGCTCCAACTCATGATTCCAGTGGGAAACAATCTCAAAAACAATCAAAAGCTGTTGAAACATTCGGTTTTAGTGTTTTCTGTTTAATAAATGCAAAATTTCTTCAGATAAAATAGTAAAAGTCCAAACACATTTGAAATGAAGCTTATATAACATCCTAGGTCACATGAAAACCAACCCTTCTTTCATTCTTGAAATTTAAAGCTATACACACCTATTAAAAGTCTTTACTCCATAGCTTAAGTTACATAGTATTCTACAGTTATTAACTGTTGTTGAAAGATGTCACCTAAACTTAGTTTGACATAACAAACCATAAACAAATTATGAAAGTTCTATAATGGGTTAAACATAGGGTAACGGGAAGGCTGGGATTGTGTTAATAGGCACAAAAAATGTGTTTGTTATGGTTAATGGATACAGACAATAGGAAAGGTAGAAGACAAAGCAAATGGCTGCAGCGTTATACTGGCTTTTTCTTCCCCTGTAGGGATCAATCTGAGGACATAAGGCTGGGCAGAGAAACCAAGCAGGAGTGCTCAAATGTCCTCCTATATTTTTCTGTTAGTGACAGAAAAAAAAAAAACATTGCAAAAGATGTGTTCCTTTTTGCAAGGAAAAAACGGCTAAGTAGTAGGGGATTGGTTATAGAAAAAAAGAGAAGATGTGTCACAGCTGCAAATTTTGTACAATCGGTGTGGGATATAAAAAAAAACAGAAATTTAAAGTAGTTATTCTAGGAAAAAGTAAGGAAAAAGAAAATAATCAGGTTGAAGGTTAGAAAAAGGGATATATAAGGTTAGGATATGCTTGTGGGGGATATCCTGGATATACAGAGCTGTAAACGAATTAGGGTTATAAAAGATATTTATTAGGAAGATCAAGATTTCCAAATTCTGGAATGCAGTGTTTAAAATAGGTATAAGGGCTTTGAGGTGCAATTAGTTATTATATTTAGCAATTAGCCAAAGGCTACATTTTTTGTAAAAGTTCTACAGTAGGAAGGAGATAAATCGTAAGGGCAGGCAGAATATGCTGGTGGGAAGGAACAGGTGGCAAACAGAAAAGATTAATTATGATGATATGAAAATATTTTAGTTGAACTAAAGAGGTAATGGAAATGAATCTACTGACAGAAAGATGGCTAGTGGATGATAAGGACTGGCAAGAAGGCAAGGTTTGGGAACAAGTCTAGAAGGTAGTTATGAGGTTAAAGATGGTAAAACTAGTCTCTGATATGCAAATAATAATTGTGAACAGATGGTATAAAACACCATTTATGAATAAAGATAAAGAATGAAGTTATTATGGTAACTAATTAAAATACCAATAAAAGAGTGGACAGTGTGCACATTTGAAGGGACTGTGTGGTAACTAGATCTATGTGGAGTGGAAAGGGGAAATATTGACAGTTAATGTTTGGTAAGACACCAGAGGTAAGGATTTTTTTTCATGGTTTTCAGGTGGAATAAAAGCCATCCTGGTGGGATTTAGATGAGCGTACTATCATGGATCTATCTGACAACATTGAAAGCTCAAAACCCCAACAACAAGCTCACCGACACCACAAAACCAAAAGTTGAAAAACACAAAAGTTCACATGCCCGACAAACCACAATCCTGACAGTCAACAAAACAAAACAAATTCCTTTTCCGAAAAACACACACACAACACAAGCACACCAAAAACCTTACAAACCTACACTAAACCTTACATACACAACTATCTATGCACTAACCTTAACCCAAACCCTAACCCTAAGGTCTGTCACTATTGCACACTTACCTTACCCGCACCCTAACCCTACAGTCTATCACTATCGCACTCGTTTCGCATGTCATTGTTTTCAGCATTGGGATTTCCACTTGTCGGGTTTTTCTGGTGTTGGTTTTCGGTGTCGGTCATCTTGTTGTCGGTGATTTCGCTTGTCAGGACTACATGAAAAGAGACATGGAGGAACTCTCGGATTATGCAGCTCAGGCAGGTATGACCCTAGCCCTGAGCAGGAGCCTACCATCACCCAGAATGATACCACAGTACAAGCAAAAAATGATTGATTTCAACAATTGGCTTAAGTTTCTGGTATCATTCCAAGGGGATCCAGTATCTCCCTGCCTGGGATTATATGATTGACAGACCTCGATGCCTTGCCAGAGATGGCCTGCATTTGTCTCCTCTGGGCTTCCAGATACTGGCCAAGGCTCTTGCCACCCCTATAGTGCCTTTTTTTAGGCTGTGTTCCAAAGACCAAATTACCACTGTAACAGCTACAAACAAATGCAATCTGAGGGTCATGCTGCTCAATGCTAGAAGTCTAAATCTCAAAATGCACTCATTCAAAGCATTCCTTAAAATGGAGAACATTGGCATTTATGCTGTAACAGAGACCTGGTTCAAAGCAGCAGAAAGCACTCCTGCACTACCATACTATAACTCATTCCACACCTTTCAGCCCCAGAACTTGGACTGAAGCTCCAAAGATGGTGGTGTTTCCATATTCATAAAGGATGCACACACCTCCAGACTGGTAGCCTAACATAACGCATCAGAGATACTGCAGGTGCAGCTAACATTAGGTAAGACAGCGATTCAAGTCGTAGCTTGCTATAGGTCCCCAACGATATCCCAAGACTCATACTCCACGTTCCTAAGCACCCTGGAGAATATTAGGGTCCAACCTAACACTCTCCTACTGGGTGACTTCAACTACCCCTCCATTAACTAGGAAAACTACTCATGTACCAATACATTTGCCCAATGTTTCCTGGAATTCATTAATTCCAATGCCCTGGACCAGCTCATTCTTTCCCCCACTAGAGGTAGCAACATCCTTGACCTGGTCATTACTAACATGGGCGACTGTTGCTCTACACCAATAGTCAACTCTTCCCAGGTTAGATCCGACCACAAACTAATTTATTTATTTTATTTTACATTTGTTGACCGGGATAGTCCGACTGGATACAAGTCCATTTTCAGCGGAGGCCCGGGGAGAAAAGCTCCAAAGGATTTAATACAGAGAAAGAGACTTAAATACAACACATTAAAGTACATTAATTTACAGTCATATTGCCACATAAAGTACAGGACATCTGACATGTTTTACATCTGGAAGTTTTGCTTACGAAACAGTAGGATTAATGTGACACTTAACTAAAAAAGAATTGTTAAAGATACATAGGTGTATCAGTGTTACCAGGTATTAATCAGGCCTGGTACAGGGACAGAGCCAATGAGTTAAGTAGTACTGCTTGAGGGCTTTCTTAAATTTAGAAAGGGTAGTGTTTATTGTAATGTCTTAAGGTAGTGAGTTCCAAGCTTTGCCTGCAGAGTTGGCAAACGTGGAGTTCCGAGCTAAATTATTAGCTATAGAGGTTTGGACTACAATTCTACTGGATGATCTGAGTGATCTTTTTTGGAGTGAGGTCTGATGATATTACGTAAGGCAGGCGTATTGTCAGGTTGGTTAAGAACTTTGAAGGCCACAATAAGTTGGTTGCACTGAATTTGCCTTGATAGCTCTAGCCATCCTAGATGTTTTTAGGTTTGTGCAGTGATGTGTTCTGTAGGGCAGCCCAGTGGCAAATCTAGCTATGCTGTTATAGCAGGCAGAAAGTCTGTTGAGTTCTGTTTTGTTTAAGTTGGCCAGTATTGGGGAGGCATAGAAGATGGTGGAGAGGAGATGGGAGTGGACAATAGCAGTCCTAGCTGGTGGGGTTAGGAATGATTTTATTCTATGTAGTGAGCTCAGTTTTTTATTGATGGTTTTTATTGTTTTATTTACATGGACATCAAATTTAAGATTATTATCTATGATTACCCCAAGTAATTTTGTTTGGATGTCAGGGGAGATATTAATGCCATTTTTAGAGGTAATGGAGAAGGATATCATTGGCGATTTTTGCGTGGGAGAGAAAAATAGCAATTTTGTTTTATTAGGGTTTAGAAGAAGACAACGGTCAACAAGTCACTTTTCAACCAGGTTGAAAGTTGACTGAGTACTTGCTTGAAGTTCATCCTAGGTGGTACAAATGCAGATCAACGTAGAGTCATCTGCATACTGTATACAGCTGGCCTTTGGAATGACAGTATAGAGATTGTTAATAAATATGGAGAATAGCAGTGGACCCAGGATGGACCCCTGTGGGACACCTATGGTGTTGGGAAGGAGGTTAGATAGATTATTTTGCCATAGTACTGTTTGTTGTCTATTGTGTAGATAGGATTGGAAACATTGAAGGGAGTGGTGAACCAGGGACATGTTAGTCAGGGTATGGATTAGCAGTTGATGGTTAACCATATCAAATGCTTTGTAAAGATCCAAGAATAGAGCTGAGGAGAGTTTGTTATTGTTTCTGTTATGATAAATATCATTGGTGAAGGAGAGGAGAGCTGTGGTAGTGCTATGATGCGGTCTAAAACCATGCTGAGATTTAGCCAGTAGATTATTCTGGGTTAGGAAGTGTAGAAGTTGTTTGTGGACACTTTTTTCCAGGATCTTAGCCAGCAGTGACAAGATGGCTATAGGCCTATAGTTAGATAGTTCGGTGGAGCTCCCACCCTTATGGCGAGGTATAATACAAGATATCTTCCATGTTGAGGGAACTTTAGCTTCAGCCATGGACCGATTGATTAGGATGCAGATGGAAATTGCTATACTAATCACCTTGGAAAGCCACATCTCTCCCACCCCCCAACCGCAAAGGTAACTACCATGAAAAAATTCTCCAAAGCTAACTTTGGGATTCTAAAACAGAGGTGGATAATTTCACAGCACCCATGAAAATGGAGAAAAGTTGCATGACTGCCGAATCATACAAACACATACACAAATGCATAGATCTCACCATACCCAACAGAACCAAGACGCTCTCCTCCAAAAAAAGGAAGCCAATCTGGTGGTCCCCTGCCATAAACAAACTCTACAACAGAAGGAAGAAAAGTTAGCTATGAAAATAGAATTGCAGCAGATAGTAAAGACAACCGCAAGGCCTTCTATAGTTATGTAAAGAATCTCCACAACAATACCCAAATTTGTTCTGAGCTACTGTGCAATGGCGCCTTCTACACTGAGCCAGCAGATATTGCCAATATACTGGCAGACAGATTCAGTGACAATTTTAGCCCCCCCTGAAAGGACCAATTACAATACCAGTAGATTGCCAGGCACCCAGTATTACTGCTGCACAGGTTAAAACAGCACTGTCCAAGCCCAAGAATACAGCTTCTATGGGGCCTGACAATATCCCTGGCTGTGTTCCACATGAACTACAGAGTGAACTGGCACCACACCTGTGTGCCCTGTTCAATCACAGCCTCACCTCAGGTCTTGTCCCTACTGAATGGCGCACTGCTACAGCCATCCCTATCCATAAAGGAGGAGTGACTACAGACCTTGGGAACTATTGCCCCATTAGCCTGATGAGTCTTATATGCAAAGCTATGGAACACATCATTATGGACCTAATAAACAAAGATATAGGGAATCTCCATACTCTGGATCCCACACAGTTTGGTTTTGTGAAGAGTAGATCATACCTGCTCAACCTGGTCAACTTTTTTGAGTCAGTCACCAGAGCTGTGGATGAAGGCAAGGTGGTTCATACAGCCTACTTTGATTTGGCCAAGGCCTTTGTTACCATTCCCCTCTCAGGAATCATAGAAAAGCTCACTAAGCTAGGCATCAACCCCTATATCAGTAGGTGGGTTGCAAACTGGCTCACATATAGAACCCACAGTGTGAAAGTAGCTAACTCCAAGTCAGACTGCTGACCAGTCACGAGTGGAGTCCAACAGGGTTCGGTCCTGGGTCTTCTCCTGTTTGGTATCTACTTCTCTGAAGTCCAGGCCAACATGAAGGGACTCTGGCTGACAAAGTTCACAGACAATTGCAAACTGGGAGCTATTATTAACTCCCCAAGTAATGTTGACATCCTGCAGCTAGGCCGCACTGAGACCAACGACTGGTGTCAGAACCATAGCCTTAAGTTCAAAGCCAAAAAATGTGTCATCATCCCCTTTTCAAAAAACTCAGTTCCCATGAATTGCCACACCAATGGTAGTCCACTGAACACAGAAGGCATTGTAAGAGAACTGGGAAAACAGGTTGACAGCAACCTCTCTTTTGACCACCACATTGCCACTGTGGTCAAAAAGTCCTAAGTGGCACATCTCAATACTAAGACTTTTGCATCCAGGAAGAAAGGGGTTATTGTCCCTCATTAAGCCATTCACTGATTATACTGCCCCATTTGGCAGTACCTCTCTAGACACCTGCAACAACTGGAGAGGCCATAAAATTATCTCACAAAGAGGATCCTAGGCCTTAGACTCAAAAAACTCCAACTATTCTCTGTCTCATATCATTTACTTAGAGGCAATCTCTGTTTGACTTACAAAGCCATATCTGCCCAGCTCTTTTAGAAATGCTACATCTAAAGAAATCCCAATCCCTCCATACCACATGCTCCAGAAACCTCAACCTCATTACCACAATAAACAGAACATGCTGGAGGGATAGGTTCATAACCCAGAGACTGCCCATGCTATGGAATAGACTTCCCATACATGTCAAACAGAGCACCTCACTAGCCCTTTTCAAGAGAAATCTTGATGAGTTGATGGGAAATAGAAAACTCACCCTGGGGATCACTCCAGTGGCTCTACTCGACAGAGGCACTGGGAACTAATGTCAGGTGTTACGATGCCAGGGTAATCCTATGGGCTAGGCTTGTAAAGGCTCCAGGGCCATTAGCCTAGTACTCACCTATGACCCTATGAACAACATGGCTTCCTTCATTCCCACAGTAAAAGCGCTGCTCTTATAACTTATTTAGATACTGTCAATAAAGCTACAGATAATGGCAAACGTCTCTTTCTTATTTCTAGACTTGTCTAAAGCCTTCAATACACACACAGCATACTTCTACTTCAAATGTCCTCACTAGGTCTCTGTCAGCCTGCCCTTGTCTGGTTCAAAAGCTACCTATCCAGTAGGTATCAGTCAGTAAAATGGTACTCCATGCTTTATCCTTATGTCACAATCACCACTAGTGTACCACAAGGCTCTATCCTTGATCCCCTCCTCTTTAACATTTTTACCAACACCCTTATACAATATGCAGATGATTCCACTCTCATTTGCACATCTGAGAATGTGGTACACCTCGAAAAAATTACTCAGAAAGCTTTAACAGCCACTAAAACATGAGTTTGTAACTCACAACTCGTGCTCAACCCAAAAAAGACCAAACTACTTATTTTTTTTTCTCACCAAATCCCTCTCTCATGAAAAAACAAAATGTAAAGTGTTTTCTCTTGATAATACAACCATTGAAATCATTTCTCATAGCAAATTATTAGGGGTGATAGTGGATGATAAGCTTACATTTGGCCTGCATATACAAAATTGCATAAGAAAAAAATCATCAAAAACTAGAAATATACAGAGCCAAAACCTTTCTCACCAATGCAACTAAAGCTACACTTGTCACTATGTATCTCCTCCCCACACTTCTCTATGGTGCCCCCATCCTTACTAACCTACAGGCTTCACAGAAATGAAAATCTGAACGATACTGTAACAAAGTTACTAAGTTTGTAGCAAATACCCCTTTCAGATCCCACCACTGTATAACACTGAAAAGCCTAAATTGGTTAGAACTGCACAACTTCTTACCACCAATAAAAATATCCAGCATCCATCTGACTGTCCAGCACTAAAAGACATTCTACACAACTATGTTCCCAGTTGGTCATTGCAATCTAGTGACCAAAATCTCGTCTGTCTACAAACCTATTAAATCTGCTGGGCATTGTCTATACTTGTACAAGTTTACTAAAGCCTGGAACTCCTTATCTGTATCCATCAGGTCAGTACCTTCCACTCACATTTTTCAGAACCAATCTGAAAGACTTCCTAGCTAAAATATGGCTCTGTTCTTGCTCTAAACCAGGATAAACTATAACCCTAAATGTGAGCAAGTACCTTTTCATTCCTTATACTTCCTTTATTTGCCTTCTTCACTTATGCCCTTACTTCTATCAAACTCTCTTACCTGACGTCCTCTCTAAATTTATCAAAAGCCTGTTTTTCCCTTACTTCATATTGCAATTCCTGTTTGTATTACACTAACCTTTATTTTCTCTACAAACTGATTAATAATTCTATAAATATTAAATGATTGTCATATTGGCTTGATTCTTAACCAATGTTTTTATATATTATCACTAATTTGTTATAATTTATTTAAACTGCAGATGTTTTTGTTTTATTTTTGAAGATTGTAAAATTATTGTTCTTAAAATGTTTTGTAATAATTTAAAGCTTTTCTTAGAGGCCTTCCACTAAAAATAGGATTTAAACTAGTAAGACTTTCCCAGTAATCAAATGTCACTAAATAAATCTCTAAATAAATAAATAACTAAGATAAATATGTAAGAGTGTCACCTTTTCACTAAATTGTAACAGAACTATACATTGCTTTCTTACCTTTCTAACTAATTTTGTTTTTATGCCCTGGTTACAACTTTCTAAATAATTTTGAACTATATATAACCTGTTCATTGCTCTTGAGTGAACCTGGGTCATGGCTGAACAGGATTGTCTGTTCAGTTTGCCTACCCTCTTAACAAACAAACAAATAATCACATGAATTAATAAAATGGGATCATTAGGTGATGCTTGTCCAAAGTGCACAAGGAATTTTAAGGTATACTTAGCTAGAGTAAACCAATATTCAATTTGTTGAGTATTGACGAGATTGGCAATAGAACTTAAGGTCATATTTTTCCAAAAAACAAGGAAGGAAGGAAGGAAGGAATAAAACAAGGAGCATTCATTAATTATTAGACAGTTTTTCTTTGCAAAGGAAGTACTGGATACATTTGCCATTACATAATTTGTTCAGGCATGGATGATTAAGGGTAAATCTTTCTTTCTCTAGGAAGGAATTAATGCTAAGGTCACAGCCTTATTATATATTAATTTGACTACGACTATGTCTAGAAGTTGATGTAAAATAGAATATGAAGCAAGTATGTTTGAAATGCTAAAGCTACAAGTCCTGCTTGAGGGGCATAAATGTGGGAGATTGGCCATATGCAGGCAAATTCAAATGCTACGTTTACTAGTTGATACAGGTAAATATAGTTGCGATAAAGGCTTATATCATATTATATTGTTCTTTATGTATCACTTAGAAGCAAAACAGAAATTAATGGAATTCAGCTGTTATAGCTCATGCTTGCTTATGAGTTGTCACTGGAAGAATGTTTACATATGTCAACTTGCCTCATAAGTCCTGGGCTGTTAATATCACCGTTGACTACTCCATAAGGATGTGGGAAGATATCTGCTTAAAATTTAATGCTTGGTAGCACTGTGATGTAAAAAAATAATAACTTTATTGTCAGACTGAAATTAACAATAACCTGCTTGCACCAACAGTTTCAGTCGTGGTAGTTGTGGTCAACCAGATATCTGCTTCCCACATGTTAATAAATCGGTGATCATTTATCACATTAATAAATCAGTGGACATTTTACAGTCACTCAAAAGAAAAGAGAAACGGGGACTTGTTCATAGCCTTTTTGACTTATGTGAGAAGGTTGTAGCAGCCCCAGAGGACCTAATTTGAGAAGCAGCTACTCTGACATCCTTATCTCTTCTATAAGCCACGATACAAGGTCACTAAATAAGTGGTCTTCAGAAGCAAGGAAGTCATTCTGCAGGTACAATTCTCCTTGGATTAGAGTTAGCTATAAAGAAGACTAACCAAAATCTACAAGGCAAGCACAATGTAACCAAATAACACAAAGTCACCGCAACTGAAAAGAAAATAGTTGTTTATTCCAAAATCACTTCCAGAATGAGCGCTTTCGTCTGCTTCAAGCAAACTTCCTCAGATAAAAAACTCACTGGTGCATTCCTTTTTATACAAAATTATCTAACCAAGTAATAAAACAATAATTCAATAATTCAATGAATTACTTAAATAGTTAATTAAAATCTTAAATTTGCAGTACACAAAAACTTTTTATCTTTTCTAAAACCTAGACTGACCAAGTAGTGCAAAAAATGATGCACAAATGATACAAGAATGATTAATACAACCAAGGGACATTATATAAAGTTACACAAAAACAGAAATGGTGAATTGATTAAAATAATTGAAAATAAAAAGAAATATATATATATATATATATATATATATATGTATGTGATAAATGTAGTTTTATTATTAATGCTGCATGTCTCTCAAGTAATTATAGACTGTAACTTATACCAAGTCTGCTCTACCAGATAATATGGCTTTGATGTTTATATATGTTAAGTAATTCATTGAATTATTGAATTATTGTTTTATTACTTGGTTAGATCATTTTGTATAAAAAGGAGTGCACCAGTGAGTCTTTTATCTGAGGAAGCTTGCTTGAAGCAGACGAAAGCGCTCATTCTGGAAGTGATTTTGGAATAAACAACTATTTTCTTTTCAGTTGCGGTGACTTTGTGTTATTTAGCTATAAATAAGGCCAATACACAGAGTTTTGCTAGATAATAAAGATATAGTAATAATAATAATAATAATACATTTTAGTCTTCTCAGCAATTTGTCACTAGCAGGAAAGAGGAGGAATTCAGCACAGTGAGCTTTCAGAGTGGACTTTTATTGCACATCTGCAAGAATATGAATGTGTGGGCAAAACATGACTAAAGGCCTTAGCACACAAAATGGAAGGTGTTAGTAATAGGAGTTACAATGAAAAACATAATAAAAAAAACAATAAATGACAAATAATATTTACAGAGATTTAAGATGCCATAGGTACAATACTATGAATCAGACAAGATGTTGGTGAGAAAGAATAGGTGACTACAAGGCAGAAATGTAAGAAAGATTTATTATTTACTAGGCCTTGGTCAGGAATCAGGAGTAGAGAGCTAGAGACCAAGGCAGAGGAAATCACTGAGTGCTGTATTTTTGGCAACAGAGGAAGAAAAAAGAGATGATGCTTACATAACTGAAACTTTCAGCTTAAAATTTTGCTCATGGCCTGGATTTTAACCCTGATGTCTGCTCACTGACTTTGTGAAATATCATATGTTCTTATCATGTCTGTGTGATGGAGTTTAACTGTCTTGCAATAATGCATTTCTCTTTCACTCTGACTCTCTCTCCGTCCCTTTCTCACTTTATCTTTGAACCCTTGAACTTGTGTCATGGGAAAGAACTAAAACATGTCTGAGAAACAAACATATGCTAGTAATAAATAATTTGTTGATGATTAGGGTTGCCACCTTTTAAGCGAACCAAAGTGGGACATGGCGGTTTGGCCAGTATGACACTGGCCACACCCCCTACCATGACAAAACCACAACTATGGTGGAGATACAGTTAAGGGAACCACTAAACATGCCCCCATCCCTCCAAAAGATAAAGTTATACACACTTAGAAGCCACACCCCATCTTTAATGGTATTCATACCTCTCAAACTCTTAGTGCAAGAAATCTGGACAAAGCCTGATAAAATGTGTGAACAAAATCCCAAAAATAGGGACATATTTTAAATATTGCTCTTATAAACATAGAAAGTTGCTTGAGTAACAAGGTTCGTGCTAACATACATTTTCCGAAAGATTTGAAGTCTGAAACTCAAATTTATGTTATTATTCAGTAACTTCAGTCCTCAGATCTTCCCAATTACTTGCCAGAAAAACACAAATTTTATGACGAATAGACCAAAAAATATGAGGCAAAAAAAATTCTGGACATTCTGTAAAAATCTGGACAGTTCAGATGTATAGGCTGGCTTGATTGCATGACGGCTTGATGGCTGGCTAAATGTTTGCTTGTAGGTCGTGGTCATGGTTGTAGTTATAAAAAAAAAATGAAAAGATAAATCCCAGTTTTCTATAAGCAGCTGTGGAAGCACTAATTAAACAATTCTGTATAGCTGTGATCTTTTTAGGGCTCTTCCTGGCTGAATCCCTGCCCTTTCCAAGGGTTGTAGCCAATTGCTGAATGATTTACAACACCTGCACCTAACAGGGAAAATCTCTGCCTGCAGGTCTGGGTTTGTCACCGTTGGTGACATAAACAAATTGCCATGGAAAAAACAGAAGTATTTGTGGCTTTTCCCCAGTGATTCAGTGCGATTGAATAGTGGGACTTTTAAAGCCCCACTGCTTTACATAGCGTGCAGCAGGATGAGGTAGCTCAACCCATGAATGTCCCTCTGATAACCGTATCAGTGGCAACCTCACTGATGATGTCAGACAAGTAATGTATGTATTTATTTATTTAATTATTTTTAATGAGGTACGCCCACTCGGCTAATCTCCTTTTTTTAGGAGTGACCCAGGAACATTACTGGTTAGTGACATACTCAAATTCATATAGAATACAAGTGGAAATTAAATGAATCAAACCCAGGACTATAGCATGAAGCTCAGCAACGAGTCATAGCCATTACTCTCTGAGCTGAAGTGACAGATGATATTGAAAATAGATTAATTTGGGAGCAGTGATTCTAATACCAATTCATTTGATAAAATGTTTCACCAGACTGAGTACTGCATTTTACTTCATAAATTTTCTAAACATTTATTGTATCTCCAGAGAGCTACCTGAAATCTATCTGTTTTTATTATATTTTCTCAGTGAGCAGTAATTGTTCATCCAGGGATCAACAGAAATCCAATAAGAGGCATAATATATTCAGTTAGTACTGCTATAAAATTATACTTTATTTAGCAGCATAATTAAAATTATACTTTATTTAGCAGCATAATTAAAATCTGTGACTGTCAAACATCTGATTAACTAATAATGCATTGCTTTATGTTTCAATAATATTTAACATGCATATGATAATAAATCCTACTTTCTTTGTAGGTACCACTTAGATATTGCTCTACTATGCATTATAAACCGAGTGGGTAAATACTTAATAAGAGTATACCTTTTTAACTCAGCATTAACATGATGTGGCCTCATAATAAGTTAAATCACATTCAAATCGTGTGAACTCCAAACTACATCCCCGTGTTCTGATCACCATTGCTTGCTGTACAGCTGCTTACACATGATATCCTGATAGGCTATTCTTTATTCATGTTTAACTGCTTGCATAACAATAAAGGAAGGTTATATGTACTCACATTTTAGCAAGTTGTAGGTAGGTTGTGATCAGAGCACATTGGAGAAAGAAGAAAACAAGTTACTATTTCTCCAAGGAGTTAGTATAATAAAAGATAGGTGATGCAAACAAAACATTTTTCTCAATTCAACATAAAATGACAAGGCCAAGTGCACACATCATGAGAAAGTCTACATTTGAGCAATCATTTTTGAACTGGTTTTACTAAAGCTGCTGCGATAAGTGGTAAGAAGAGTCAAGCAGATATATGGACACAGTATGATTCTATACTCAATAGAAGACAATCTTTCTAAAACTTGGATTAGTAAATCATTCAATTCCATTTGTCCTGGTCCTCTTCAATAAACACATCACACCGAATGACATTTGACGACCTTTAGTAAAACTTCCATAACATAGCTTTGATCACCAAAATTATTAATTACTACTAGACACAATATAGTTGGTTCTAAACACAGCATAAACATCCTTGTAATGTTAATCAGGGCAGCGTACCTACTCACCCTGCTCAGTAAGCAGGGTCCATACCTCTCTACCATCTCACTTCCTACACCGTTCATTGAAATACCTTCTACCAAATAAGCAGAATCCTTACCTCAACTTGATTATCTATTCAGCAAACTTCCTCCAGCTGCTCATTTTCCTTTTCACAAATCCTTGAATGAACCCAGACACCAGAGGGGGAACAGAAGAGGGCAATACCGTCCCTCTTCTCTGCCTACCCCGACTGATAAAATATCCCCAATCCCCACCAATCCACCAACAAAAAAGGGAGGGTGGGTGGGTAGCAAGTTTATGCCAAAATGTGATTGCTTACCAAGCTACACTTGTCTAAACCTCTTAAGCCCCTCCCCACCCTTATCTCATTTCCGCCCAATCATCCCTCCCTCCATTTAACCCTTTTACCTCTAACGAAAGACAAAAGTAACCAGCCAAACTGTTGAAATAAAACAAAATAAAATGAACCCGGAATCCAGGAATCCAGGACGCCAAAAAGGAACACCAGTATTAGCCAAAAGTATATAAAACCATTTATTGTGAACAAGAGGTTTTAGCGCTTTCATCTCCTGATAGAGACTTCTTGTTCACAATAAATGGTTTTATATACTTTTGGCTAATACTGGTGTTCCTTTTTGGCGTCCTGGATTCCTGGATTCCTGGTTCATTTTGTTTTGTTTTATTTCAACAGTAACCCTTTTACCTCCCCAACCCAACTAACTCCCATTAATATATCACCCTAACCCCTCTTGAAGATGTCCCAGGACAACTTGGTTTGTTACCAAACCCCACTTAAAATTTGCAAATGTCTTTTTTCCACATAAATGTGCCACACATAAAGCATGACAATGCATTTTCATTTTAGTCTCAGTGAGAAAAAATAATACATAAATGAAATTAGAATCTTTGAAATGCAGTTTTTAAACATACCAGTCAAGTCCATGTGTTTCTAGATATTTTGTAACACTTCAAAATAATGATAAAAATGCTTGATGTGGGAAAAAATAAAACTTTGTTCTTATAACAAAGTTATCTCCTATACTGAAAACAGGCTACAAAGTTTTAATTATGGGACAAAACAAAAGGTTCATAGGTTCATAGGTAGGTACTAGGCTATCTGCCCGAGGGCATTCATAAGCCTAGCCAGGGTGTGTCAGCTTTCGTTGCCCCATCGATTAATTAACTGAGCCTCTGTCAAGAAGAGCCAATGAAGTGATCCCAGGGGTGTATTTTCTGTTACCCATCCACTCATCAAGGTTTCTCTTGAAGAGTGTTAGTGAGGGGCTCTGCCTAATGTAGTTAGGAATTTTGTTCCAAAGCATGGGGAGTCTCTGTTACAGGAATCTATCCCTCCAGCATGTTCTATTTATTGTTGTGGCGAGGTTTAGCTCACTAGAGCGAGTGGCTCGCAGTGACTTGGATTTCTTTAGGTGGAGCATGTCCATCCATTCTGAGTTGGACATGGCTTTGTAAGTCAGGCAGAGATCACCTCTGAGTAAGTGATATGCCACTGAGTACAGCTGGAGGTTTTCCAGTCGGGCATATGTTTGAGACCAGTAATCCTCTTGGTGAGGTACTTTTCTGGTCTTTCCAGCTGTTGGAAGTGTCTTGTGAGGTACAACCCAAATGGGGCATTGTACTCTATGATGGGTCAGATGAGTGACAAGTAGATGGGCACTATAATCTCTTTATTTCCAGATGTGAACCCTTTAGTAATTAGATGGGCTACATAGAAGCATTTCTAACTACTTTGGCAATATGATTGTCAAAGGCGAGATTACTATCTACCTGGATCCCCAGATCTCTTATTACCACTTCTGTATTAAGTGGGCTGCCACCTATGTGATAATTCATGGGTGTTTTGTTTTTCCCAAATGGGATGACTATGCATTTTTTGGCATTTAGCTTGAGACCATGACTTTGACACCAGGTGTCCATCTCAGTAAGGCCCTTTTGGAGAATGTCTATGTCAGCTGGTGAGTCAATTATAGCTCCCAGTTTGCAGTCATCGGCGAACTTGGTTAGCCATAGTCCTTCTGTGTTTGCCTGTACTTCTGAGAAGTATATGCCAAACAGTAGGGGTCTCAGGACCAAGCCTTGTGGGACACCACTTGTCAATGGTTTAGAGTCGGACCTGGAGCCTGCTATTCTTACTGTGAGAGTTCTGTCTGTAAGCCAGTTGGCATCCCATCTCGTGATGTAGGGGTTTATATTCAGGCTGGTGAGTTTTTCTATAATTCCCAAGTGGGGAATGGTGTCAAAAGCCTTGGCGAGGTCAAGGTAGGCTGTGTGAACTACCGTCCCCTCATCTATGGCCTTGGTGACTGTCTCGAAGAAGTCAACCAGGTTTAGCAGGCATGATCTGCCCTTAACAAAGCTGAACTGGGTTGGGTCAAGTGGTTGGAGGTTCCCAATGTCTTTGTTAATGAGTTCTACGATGATGTGCTCCATAGCCTTGCAGACCAGGCTGGTCAGGCTAATGGGGCGATAGTTACTAGGGTCAGTTGTGGCCCCTCCTTTTGTGGAGTGGAATAACCATTGCTGTGCACCATTCTATGGCCACATAGCCTGTGGAGAGGCTGAGGTTGAACAGTGTGTTTAGGTGGGGGGTTAGTTTGTTCTGTAGTTCGTGCAAGATGCAGCCTGCGATGCCATCTGGCCTATTGATGCTGTGCTTTGGGCTTTTAAAAGGGCTGTTTTCACCTGTGCATCTGTGATTTCCGGGACACTACACTTTTCTAGTATTGTTGTGGGCACTTTTGGGGGTGAGAGGGGGGTGAAGTTTGCACTGAATCTATCTGCCAGGATGTTGGCAATATCAGTGGGTTCAGTATATTTTGTGCTATTTTGCACTACCTCAGAGCATATCTGCGAGCTGCCACTTAGATTCTTGACATAGCTAAAGAAGGCTTTGTGGTTATCTTTCAAATCCTTGGCTATTTTTCTTTCGAAGTTAGTCTTGGAGGATTTTATGAGAGACCTTAGTTTTTTACTGATACTGATCAGGGATGTCTTTCCTTCTTTGGATTTGCTTTTTTTCTGAACTAGTTTCCTCCTTCTATTGTATAGCCTGTTTATGGCAAGGGTCCACCAGACTGGTTTCCTTCTCTTAGGGGAGTGAGTCTTGGTTTTGCTAGGGATGGCACAATCCATGCATCCTTGTAGGTGCTCATAGAGTGCATTTGTAAAGGTTTTTGCATCTTGGGCAGCATTATCCTTTAGCGTGAGGGCTGTAAAACTTACCACCTCTGTCTTAAGTAAGGTGAAGTTTGCTTTAGAAAAGTTTTTTTACTGTGGTTTCCTTAGCTGGGGGTGGTGGTGGGGTGTGGACATCCAGAGTAATTAGTTTATGGTCTGATCTAACCAGTGATGGGTTGAACTCTGGTGTAGAACACCTGTCACCCATGTTGGTGATGACCAGGTCCAATATGTTTTCACCTGTGGTAGGGGAGTTTACCAGCTGATCCAGGGCATTTGAGTTGATAAATTCCAGGAAGCGCTGGACCTGGGAGTTTGTATATGAGTAGTTTTCACGGTTAATGGTAGAGTAATTAAAATCACCCAATATCAGGCTGTTCGTAGGACCTTCATGTTTTACAGTGTCTCCAGAAAGGCGGAGTGGTGGTTCTGGGTCATGGAGGGTGATCTGTAGCAGGCCACAATTTGCATTGCAGATTTGTCTGATGTTAGTTGCACATGGATGATCTCAGAGGTATCATGCTGCGCCACTAAACTGGAGGTGTAGGTATCCTTGATGAATATGGATACACCCCCTCCTTTTGTGTTTCGGTCCATGTTCTGTGGCCGAAATGTGTTGTATGAGTTGTAGCCCGGAAGTGCTGGGGTGCTCTGTGGAGCCTTGAACCAGGTTTCAGTTACTTCACAGATGTCGACATTCTCCATACTGAGGAGTGCTTTGAGCGCATGCATTTTGAGATTTAAACTCCTGGCGTTCAGTAGCATAACTCTCATTTTTTTATTTGTGCTGTTTACGGAGGTGGGTTTGACTTTTAAGCCTTACCTAAAAAAGGCACTATGGGGGCAGCAAGAGCCTTGGCCAGTATTCGAAAGCCTAGGGGTGACAGGTGCAAGCCGTCTCTTGTGAAGCTACGAGGCCTGTCGAGCATGTTGTCCCAGGCTGACAGACATGGATCCCCTTTAAATGACACCAGAAGCTTAGCCAATTGTTGAAATTGATCATTTTTTCTTTATACTGTGGTATCATTCTTGGTGAGGGCAGGATGCTACTCGGGGTCGGGGTCATACCCGCCTGAGCTACATGATCAGAGAGCTCTTCCATGTCTCTTTTCATGTAGTCCAGGGAGGTACGTCTCAGGTCATTCACACCAACATGAACAATGACAGAGTCATATTTGTACTTGTTCTGGAGTGACCTGAGTGCTTGTGTTATGTGGCGGATTGTGGCTCCCGACAGGCAGCTAACAGTAACCTTCTCCTTGTCCAGCCTAGTGAGTGGGACATCAGTGTGCCTGACTATAGAGTCACCTATTACTAGTGTGTTAGGTATGTTATTTCACCTTAAGGGCTGTGATTGTGTGGCGCACTGATTTTGTGTTTTATGTGTTGTCCGGTTTGTGACAGAAGGTGCAGGTTTTTTGGGTGTCTGCTTTGGAGGTCTGTGATGATTTTGCAGGTTTTTATTTAGATCCTCCGAGTATGATCTTGTGTATTTATATGTATTTTTTTGCCAGTGCTGGTTTAGTATATCTATGTGAGGCTGGATGTGTAGAGCAAATGTTAACATTCGCCTCATGGCTGCTTATTCCAGTCTTGGGTGGAGAGAGCTTAGCCTCCAGTTTAGCTATATAATTGCATCTCTTGCATATGTTAATGTTTTGTGGTAGGAGGAGAGGGTTGTCTGTGTACATGAGGCAGTTGTAACATTGCCTCAGCATACCCAGGTTCACCAGCTGGACTGGAGAGTATACCTGAAATTGCTCTTTGGTCATGTCTGAATAGTAGGGTGAGTGCTTAGTCGCTTGGTTGGTGAGGGGTGAATAATGAGCCTTGCCCTGCTGGGCAATCAAGTGTCGGGGTATATTAGTGCTTACTATTAGGTCTGAGCAAGTGCTGGACTGTAGGATGCTTTTTAAGTTCTTAGGTTGAGAGTTAGACTACTTTCAAGGGAAAAACAGAAGAGGAGACGTGGTGGAGCTGGGATAAATTTAGCCCTAGCTAACCAGTGCTGCCCGGACGTGCAAAACTGTGCAAATGTGGTTTTTACAGCAGGGAAATGATAGAGATAGAAATTAGCCCAAAATGGCCCACAAACTACTAACTTCTTGGCTGAACCACTCCTCCAGGGACAGACGGTTGCTCAAAGCTCCCTCTCTCACAGGTGAAGAGAGAAACCTCCCTCTATCCAAGTAAGGTATGGGCAACTCAGAAAATTGTAATAGCCCTGAATTCAGCACTAGCCTGCAAACTGGACTATACTAGATTAGAAAGTTGGGAAACAAAGACATTTTTTTTTTAAAAAGATAAGGCAAAAACAGTAAAAATACACTTAAAACAGCTTTAAATGACTACAAACAGTAAACAATACACTTAAAACAGCTTTAGATGACTACAAGCAATCAGAAAAGGCTTTTAAACAAATTACCCAATTAACCAGTAAAAAAATCTCAAAATTGAGCCTTGTTCCTGTAGTCTTCAATCAGACAAGTTCTTACTGCACACTCCTGCCACTGGGGTGCAGTGGAACCTTCTCAAAAAAAGAAGGCCTGGATTAGTGCTCAAGTTATACAACAAGGCTAGATTCAGCAGGTCTGGATCTAATCTATGCTACAGCAAACAAGGTGCACCAATTTCAGTAAGAAACAGTTCAAATATGCAGGCACTATAAGCCTTTAACCAGAAATCTCAGAAGGGCAGAGTCCAGCCTCTCCTCCCTCAAGAGTGCTGACCACAAACCTTCTTAATGTAAAATAACTGGCCTGAAGCCCAAGTGATTAAACAAGAACTAATACACTTTTAGAATAACAGACACTGAGCCCTCAATCAGCAGTTCCCAACTTAGAAGGATGTAAGCTTCCTGTCCTGCCACAGCAGTGCAGACCACAAACCTTCTTAAAGTAAAAAACTGGTCTGAAGCCCAAGTGCTTAATGACACTTAAAGTTATAATAAGAGGCAATTGATCAAGTTTTTATATCCTATATAACAAAATATTCCAAATGACACTTTTCACTAATGCGTTTTAGCATTAACATCTTAGTCAGATGTTTCTCGGCTTATAAAATATTTCAAGCATAATATTATATCTCCTTGAAAGCAGGAGTATTTAATGGATCTAACTTTCTATATTTCTGAGAATGTGTATAACTTATGAAAGACTTAGTAAAGCTATAGTTTTTTGAGAGATGTTAAAAAGGGTGCATTTGGAATGCATAGCAAGAACTAATTATTTTCTGGAGAGGCAGCATATGGTTCTCTTCTGTTTTACAGTTTTCTGTATGTTACATGGAAAATAATGAAACAGTCAATCAGATATTTTCTTTTGTACTGTCTGAGCATTATTATTCATTGTAGCACTAAGGCTTGGATAATTTATAAATTTCTGAATGCCAGTGGATTCATTACTCACTGATTATATTACGCTTTATTTATTAGTTTTATTCCTGAATTATGGTTCTGCATATTATCATTTATGTTAATTGATTAGCTAATTTAAAAAATGTGAAGTTGTAATTGCTAATTTAAAGTGAAATCAATTGCAGTTAGCACTGCGCATTCTAACGATCTGTCTCAAAATTCACTATAAATATTTCTTTTATTATTCAGAAATAAAGGAAATACACTTCAGTATTCTTATATTTGACTTACTTTGATTACTTATGCATATATCTATGTATTATACAAAAAATACTGAAGTGTACAGAAATTAAACACACACACACACTCATATATATATATATATATATATATATATATATATATATATGTAAACCTACTGTATTAACATATGCACAGACACAAATCACACACTCACACATATATGCATGTGATACATTTTGAGAGAGAGGAATAAAGACAGTAAAACCCATTAACTCAATAGGAACTAATATTTGTTACATAGAAAAAACGTGTACTGATATTAATTAAATTGATTCACATTTTGATAAATGCAACTGACTTTTAGTATTATAAACGCATTATAAATGTCTTGTGATATGTGACTATGAATGCATTCTTTAAGTCCTATTTTAGAAGTGAATATCTGCTCACTTTCCTCTACTTTTGCAGTATTTTTTTCATTCTTTGCTATAAAGTAATCTTTTATATATTCCATTGTTGTTCTGATTATACCTGTATTTGCTGTCTTTCGTGCCTTGAGTTTGATGACGTATTTAATACTTTTTATAGTAAAGGTTTATTTTGTATTCAGTAAATGTATAATATAATTCATTATTTGTATTATAGCTTCACTTTATGTGGAATTTCATTTCACCTAAAATGTGACACCTGACTTGTTGATTCAATTTATTGTTATGTGATATCAGTGACAATTTTTATTCTAGGCATGCGCTTAACAATAAAGATTTCTTACTTCATCTTAAGCACATGGGGGTTAATAGCAAAATGCATGATTTCTGGAAATTCAGCTTATAGTCAGAAATTTGTAAATATACAGCTAGCAGCCTGGAGATTACTAAGAAAGAAAATTTATCTTCTATATAACATGATAGTTTTATCTCCTGTCATCTAGTATAATTATCTTCATCCATCCCTCATACTACTGTTCCCTCATCAAAGGCAGTACATGGATTTAAAAATATAAATCAGTGTATCAGCCTCTTCCTCCTGTGAATATGATTTTCTTTCCCTTTAATCCATCTCTAAGAGAAATAATGCTATCAGTATGTGATATTAATATTATTGCCTGTACTATGCTCTCTTGTTGGCTTTCTATGGAATTTCAGAATATTTAATTCTAGCAATTTAACAGTTACTACATCTGTTAGATAAGGACCGTTTGATTAAGATGTGTCAGTTAAAAATGATGGAGTAAATAATATAAAAACCACGCAGTCCATAAGAAAAGGTAATTAATTCGCTAATGTATTCTTGCCTTTGCGATCTATGACCATTTTCTGAACATCGGACCTATTAACAATCTAGAAGCCTGTTTACCATAACCCCAGTTTTGTATTTCTTATAAGTTATACAATTATCTAGATATCTTTTTAAAAGTTTGTGTACTTTTATATGCATATGCTGAAGCAACCTTCCTTATTACAAGAGAATGCCTATTTTGAAGTTGCACCCCTGACAGAGATATGCATGTCTCTCTTAGAATTATTGACAGCTACCTTAACCCCATTTGCATTGTTCCCTGGTTCATTTGCTTTATTTATAGTGATTCTTTTATTTTATTATTTTTATTTGACTTGTTTACAGGGAAAGTCCAACTGGGCCAAAATGAACCCATTTTCAGTTGAGGTCTGGGGAGAAAAGCTCCAATATTATGATTAAAGCATAAAGACATACAGGGTGGACTAACTTGGATTTACAATCAATCTAAATATATGCACATAACACAAGTTAATATAACTTCTTAATGAAGGCAGTAGCCTTAACTGGTAAAAACAGATCACCTCTCAAATATAAACAAAATAAAAAAGTAAGTGAATGATGTTTTAGTGTGTTGTGTATATAAGCACAAACTCTGACCTTTTAAGTGTGCATTCTCATTTTCTGATTACCTTATTCATACCTCAGCTAGAAACTGAGGCCTGAAACTATAACTCATTTTTAAGCAAAAAATACAAAAACAGTTTCTCTTTCAGGCCTAAAATCTAGAAGTAAATAAGTAAAATTGTTGTACAGAGCATAACACTTAAACAAAAATCAAGGGTCAGTGAAAAGGGTCAATAAATGTTCTTGCCAGAGGCAGTCATATTAAGCAAGGAATTTGAATAGTCTCAGTTGGAGTAAATGGACAGGACTATAAAGAAGTTCTTGCCTGTTTGCTGTAGTATTACGGACAGATATTGCTAAAATGATGTTAGGATATAAAACAAAATGTCATCAGTAAACCAGGTTCCATTAGGGCATTTGGAA
>NC_056743.1:221635718-221653218 GCF_019279795.1 Protopterus annectens
CACACACACACACACACACACACACACAAGACACCCAAGTGGCCTCTTAGTGTAATGGCTAGAGAAACCAAGTCATTGCGGGGTTCAACGTGGTGTTATATTAGATGGTAGCAATGAAAGGTTCCACTTTGATTAACTGAAAATCAATCCCTAAGAACATGTTTTCTCATACTCTACTGTAGGAAGATATTGCACAAAGAACAGAAGAGTTTGAAGCCTATGTGCCCAAGCACCCATGCACAAAGTGAGTGTGTGTAAGCACAGACACATCTGCACTTCCCATGTATATAGGTTCATTGGAAAGTACTTGGCTAACTGCTCTTGCAGGTCATTTTAAGCCTAGCTAACTTTCCTTTTTGTGATTGAATTCATCAGTCCCATTTGGTGTTAGCCTGGCCTTTCTTATCCTGTGGTTGATAATTATATATTACCCCTAGTGAGAATAACTGGGATCATACCATAGATAAACTGAGGGGGCCCATGCATGGGACAAAGCATCTAGGAGATGCCTCTATCCATTAATAATATAAAATTGGTTCAGAGGATGCTTCTTATGCCAGCCATAGGTCAGCTCTTAGCAGTCTGTAGTATATGGAGTATAGTGACAGGGCTTTGAGGTGGTCCATGTAAGTCATATTGTTTAGGCCTAGTATTCTTTTATTAAGGTTTCTCTGTGGGCATTCCAGTTCTTGCATGTGTTTAGACAGATAAGTGCCAAAGGGAGCATTATACTCAGTGATTGATCTAATAAGGACTGAGTAAATGGGGAAAATGACATCTCTAGAGCTAGTCAAAATCCTTTTATTTATACGCTGCGCAATATAGAAAGACTTTTTTGACAGTGGACACACATTGCTTATAAGTTAAGTTACAATCCGCATAGGTTCCCAAATCCCAAACTGGATCAGTTCTCAGGGGTGTACTGTCAATTTGGCAGTTCTCCAACATAGCTAACTTCAGAAGGGATATGCTAATGCATGCTTTGAAATTTAGTGGGCAGTTTAAATCCACTCCCCTCCCCCAACATACATGCACACACATGCATTTAGTTATTTTCACTCTGAAGCATTTAAAGATCAGGCACAAAAGAAAAAAAAAGACCAGCTTGTGTGTGCATGTGTGTGTGTGTGTGTGTGTGTGTGTGTGTGTGTGTGTGTGTGTGTGTGTGTGTGTGTGTGTGTGTCTTTCAGAGAGATACCACAATCTCATGTAATCATTCTCAGATACAACATCGAGCAACTAAGCAGTGCAAAATAGAAATATACAAAGGGAAGCCACAGTGAAAGCCCCAGATCCTTTCAGTGACTGCAAAATGCAGGAACCAGTTTTTTTAAATAATAGTTATAAGGGGAGATATCTAATATCAATCCTAATTCCTCATCCATTATTGAACATTTAAGGACTGCTGTTTAGCCTTCGTTGTAAAAGGCCAATATGGGGGAATAAGAAGTTATGTCTCTTTATTCCCATTTCCTTCTGCTCTGTTATTAATGGCTCATCAAATATATCCTTGTAAGTTGGAATAAAAATATGCTCAGTATAATTCTTTGCATGTGAGTGTGAATGAGGTGGGAGGTTGGATTTTTTTTCTCACATGATTCTTCTCATAGTGATTTTAAGTTGTTCTGATTATCAGTAATGACTTCTCACTTTTCTGAACACGTTGTCACGTCTAGAAAATATGTATATATGTTAATTATTAGTTTGTTAGTATGTGGTGCAGGTAACAGCAGATCTGGGACATAGTCTGCAAATAAAAATCAAGGAAATCTTGGGATCATTGGATACAGAAGGGAACTACTGACTACGATAAGTCGAAGTATACACAGGCCATTAGTACTACTGACTACGATAAGTCGAAGTATACACAGGCCATTAGTACTACTGACTACGATAAGTCGAAGTATACACAGGCCATTAGTACTACTGACTACGATAAGTCGAAGTATACACAGGCCATTAGTACTACTGACTACGATAAGTCGGTATACACAGGCCATTAGTACTACTGACTACGATAAGTCAAGTATACACAGGCCATTAGTACTACTGACTACGATAAGTCGAAGTATACACAGGCCATTAGTACTACTGACTACGATAAGTCGAAGTATACACAGGCCATTAGTACTACTGACTACGATAAGTCGAAGTATACACAGGCCTTTAGTACTACTGACTACGATAAGTCGAAGTATACACAGGCCATTAGTATCACATACATTTGACTGATGCTGGCGTTGTCTGTTCTCATTTTGTGATTTTTAGACAATACAGAGAAAACAAAATAATCTAGTAGATAATATCACATGCCAAAGAGAAACTTATCAGTGTCTGCTCAATAGCAACCAGTAATTTCCAGCAATTCTATACCTTAACTAACTTCCCCAACAATCCTCGTGTTATGAGTGAGACTGAAACCCTGTGTGGAATGTTATCTAAGGAGCTGTATATATAATGATTAGATTAGCCAATCAATGCCATTTTTGCGGTCTTGTAATCATATGGTGCCAATGGATGAGAAGAAAGAAGATGAAGGTGTGGGTGGGAGAATGCAGACGCTACACGGTCCTTGCAGACCTTTCAGAATAACATTACATCCAACTCTCTCCATCTGTCTGTGAGAAGGCAAATTAAGCTTTGAACTTACAGCATTTCTTTCGTACACTTTTTCTACTCCTTATATTTCAGCCATTCAATTCCTTTCCAAAATGCAGACCTCTGAAGGGAATAAAATCAATGCTTGTATAGCAATAATTGTAACAACATATTTTTATTTGATTTATCACCTAATTCACTTTTGGTGTTTTCCATTATTTATAAGTCATCTTAAAGTCATTTCCATTTTCACGGTTTTAGAAAATCCTTGTGTTCATTAGAAATGTAGGGTGATTTACCTACTTTGCATTTACATGAACCAGTTTAGAAACCATAAATAATGTCTCCCTTCACTGGATTTATTACCAGTAGATACAGTCTTTTCTAACTCTGTTTCCTGAATTAATGTGGGAAGTTATGTAGACAAGCTTTTATATGTTTGTGTTGTCTTTAGTGCTCAAGTGAGGAATCTGGAAAAAGCTTCAATTTATAAAACATCTGTCCACTTTTCCATCTCCAAAAACGTGACTCAAGAAAAAGAGATTAACCACCTTCTTCATAACTGTTCTGTCTTCACTGGCTCATTGATTCATTCTGAAATTACCTGTTTTATCCAGCTGAAGGTTCCAGGGGACTTAAAGCTTATTTCTGCACTCAACGGATACAAGGCAGGCAAAATAATCCTGAGTAGGGCACCATTCTTCCTTGATTTCATTCAATATTAAATAAAAATCCAAACAAGGACACCTAAGTGAGACCTGCATCTGTCTATCTTCTCCCATCCATTTTATTGTTTTCTTAGGCAATACATACTAATTATTAGGCATTAATTCTCCCTTTCACCTTCCCTTAGACTAGTTGCTATTCTTAGTTCTCACTTACTTTCTGCTTTTTAAATATTTGGTTTTCATTTACTGCTATTAAGTATCATAGCCAACAGCATTTTTTCACAACAGTTACAACACACTGAACTTATTTTTAAAAAATCAAAATATATTTGTGGTATTCTATAAAGTAGTTTTATTTATACAGAAGTTTTGAATATGAATAATACAGCTATGCTTAGACATTCTCCCTGCTCCATAAAAACATTTTATTTCACCCTGTCATTTAGCAATCAGCATGCTAGGAAAACTAAATCAGAATTTGAAACTAGATATGTTAACTTCTTTCTTCTACAGGATGTAGATGCATAAACTAATCTTATAGTAGCAATCCTTTATTTCCTTTGTGTTTCTTAAAGTTTTCTTATAATTCAAAGGCCATGTAGTTATCACCCCTGTCTCTGTTACTAGTAAAAAAGCTTCTGTTATGGATCTGCAAGACTTTTTTTTTAATTAAGGCATATATTAAATATGAGTCTGTATATTTGCATTTCTGGGAGGGCACATATAATCAAATATTTGCTACAGATTCTGGATTCCTGAGTCTTTATGCACACTTTGTGATATAGCTCCACGCTCTCCATTTCTTGAGTGATTGTTTTATTTTCAGATGATATCACCTCCTCATCTCTCACCAGTCTTTGTTACACATTCCGTTCTGCATTCTACAGTTTGTACTATCACTTAGGAAGACAAAATGCTCTTAGCTTCTGCATTGAGTTGGCCCTCCAAATCTTGCAGTTGTGGCAAGGGGAGCTTTTGTTTTTTTTTTTTTGTTTTTTTTTGTGTGTGTTTGTGTGTGTGTGCGTGTGTGTGCATGTGTGTGCGTGTGTGTGCGTGTGTGTGCGTGTGTGTGCGTGTGTGTGTGTGCGTGTGTGTGTGTGTGTGTGTGTGTGTGCAGCCTTCAGTTAAGGAAAGATGTTTAGATGTCACTTACTCTCCTAAAGCTGTTACATACTGTTTATCAAACACTCCTTCTGATGTTCATTGCATTTTTCTACCAAGCAGAAGAAGCTAAAACATTGCTCGAATATACAAGAAGGTCAAAATTGCTAAATCAGCAAGGGATTCATTTAGTTTTGGAATATTATAGTTTATCTCATTACATCTGAGTGATGCTTCCAGGTGCATCTGCAGTTAACTACTAATGTCTCAAAGCATCAAATATTGTTTGTTCATATTTGCATCAGTAAATCCAAAACAATGCTATGTACAAGGTTTTAAAATATTTAATCTTAAACCTTATACAATGACAAACTCAACTGCATTAATATTTGACCTCTATCTAGTGCAGGTACAAAGATATTAACTGTTGTTTTTTATGATATTAATTAATATAATTTTCACATTTTTCTAAATATCTCAACAACCAAGTAACACAGACAGAACTCTTTAGCCTCATATGAAAGCTCTCAGCTAAATGAATAAAATGTTGCTAACAGTATGTGTAACTTCAGTGGTTGTTGAGATATTGTTAAGTTGTTTACAAAATATTATAAACATAATAGTTACCGTGTGTACTGCGAGTTATAAAATTCAGTTTTAGACCTAGAACTTAAAAGGCAGTACCACTATAAAAATAGTTTGTGCTGACAGGTTTGCTATTTATACTTCTTTCGTAACCCCTGTGGTTCCAGAGATATGAATACTTGTTTGAAATGTTAGGACATAATTTGATTCTGTCAAAAGGCTCAGGCTTCACCCATTGAAAGTTACAATGCAAACTTCCTGAGTTCCATTGGAGTGAATGAGTTAAATTTAGTTTTTAAACTGAGATGATATAGGACACTGACATAGGAAGTTTCCTGTTAAACTCATTTGTGAATCCTGTTAATCCTTTTTCCACAATATCCTCTTCAGAAGGCAGTTCTTCTTGTCTAACACACTTTCTGTGAAAGATGTTACTGTTACCTTATCTGAAACAATCCCATGTTAGTTCGTGATTGTTTGCAATTGCCTGGTAAGAGAAGATTTATTCATAATTTATATTATTTTTACCTCTATTTTTCACTGTTTTTAGGAAGAAATGGATAGCTTGTAAACAGGAAGATTTACTTTCATTTATATTTTGTTGTTTTTACCTTTAATTTTCAATTTTCCCAAGGGGCCTAGTCAGCTGTAATTTCACATACAACGCAGAGAGAGAGAGAGAGAGAGAGAGAGAGAGAGACAATGCAGACCTTATCTGAAACAATCCTGTGTTGGTTCGTGATTTTTTGATTTTTACTGTTATAACGAGGAGCAACTATGAGCAGAAGCTACTATGTGATATAAAGGAAATCCTGCTTTTGTGCATCTTGCACAAAAGGTACAGTAGGTCAGAGTGATTATGTTATTGTTCTTGATTTAATATTTAGTTTTAGATTGTTAGTATGATTTTTCTCGTAGCAGTTAACTTCAAATCCCTTTGAATTCTGTGGGGAATGATTTTGATTATCCTTTTCTTTTAAATTTCTTTATATGTTTGCAGCTGAAAATTGATTTGTTAAATGATTCTGACATTAATGATTTGATAAAAGCACAAGTATGCTATATCTTGGTTTAATTTCTATAAGCGTTTTTGGTTTCTAATACCATGACAGGACTGGATCCCATTCCTAAGCCAAAGTTTGATTAAAATTCATGAAATTAGTATCGTTTCAATCTTTGATGCTAGCCAAAAGTGCTCTTTGCAAGCCCCCAGAACTGACTCCTTCAGAATTCATGAGTTACTTGTACAGTGTAGTAAATGTTATGTATATTTAAAAGTAACACCTGATTACAATGGTGATCTGTATTCCTAATGTCAAAGTTGAATGATTCGTTTACCATTATTAACAGTAAATCTAAAATTAGTGATGATTATACCTGTGCAACTGGTACAGCTTGCAAAGTGCTGTTACATTTATTAAGTACTGGACTGATAAGATAAATATTAATAAGAAAAGTGCAAATAGAACACATTTAGGAAAGGAAGCATCTCTTGTTAGTAAAGCTCACTCAAAACCTATTAAATAGAATACAGCTGATAGCAACTTTGGAATTCAGGATACAAGTATTCTGCAATCTGAGGATTCACGTCATGTAGAAGAATATAAAATGAACAAAAATAATAAGATCCAGATAAAAACAAGGAAGAAAGAAATTGACTAATGTCATTAATCCAAAGAGAATACATGCTATAAAGGGCACTGCTTTGTTGTGCAATGCGCAGATTATAGGCAATAATAACATTGTTCTATCAGAAAAAGGCATTCGTTTTTTAAAAGACAAAGTAGAAAAACGAGGCAAGGGGTAACTGGAAAGGAAAAAATAAAAACTGAACTTGGAAGGATTGAAGAACATTATTGTAAGAAAAAAGAGGAGAAAGACCGAAGCTGAGAACATGGCTCAAGCTGTGGATGTACAACTCCTACTGAGTAAGAATTGTATGCTTGTACATGTAATAAGCAATGAAAACAATGTAAGAAGACTAGCAGTGATGAAGATTATTCAATTGTAACAAATACTAGTGAATAAGAAGCTGGTGATTCTTCAGATCTAGTTAGAAGGGATTTACTTGTAATAAGAGATTCAATTATAAGAGGAACCTACACAGTTCCAGAGAAGAAAATGACATGAAATAGTGTGATACATGCCAGGAGCACAAAAAAAAAAACGGTGTGATAAGAAAGGTCTTACAATGCTTTAATGTAAGAATGTATGGAACTGTTTTTATTCATGTTGATAAAATGATCTTGTCTGCAAGCACAACCTAACTGTTAGTAAGGAACAGCCCTCTTAGATGGCATAGCTTGTACAGGTATTGGTATGTATTTTTCAAAAATCACATATAGAAAGGAGAGTCAGGTCAGACTGAATGAAAATATTTTTGGGTTAAATACCTACATGAAGAAATGGCCCATTTAAAAAATGGAAATGTGTAGAGCATCTAAGCTTACTTTTAAACATACGTGTTTAGACAGGATGGTGTGCACTTGTCAAGACCAGGGAAGAGAGTTTTTGCAACAGATATATTGCAATATTTGACCAACACAGGACAGGAATTTTCCTAGGTCAAATATTTAATAGCTCACAGATAGCATTGTTTGATGTATCTGTAATGGTTGTTAATGCTAGAAGTGTTAGTATTAAAGTTATTTTTTTGGAAAATTTGCCATGTTCTCATATGATTGACGTTGTTATTGTTTGTGATACACAGTCAAAGAACAATGACTAGAAATCAGATCTGTCAGGGTATAAATGTTTTTACTGTCACACACATTGTCCAGATCCCCCCCAAGAAACCACACAACACCATACTGGCATAAGGTGATCTTTATTAATCAAAATGTATTAATCATGGAATTTCTTAATAACAAATATAATACTTAAACTTCAAACATAAAATACAGGAGGCAGCATCACCTGCTCACCTCCATCCCACTATGATGTAAGCAGCATTACCTCAACCGCTCACTTACTCAAACACTTCCCAACAGGAGTATCGTGCCATAGCTCATTTCAATAACCAAGCAACCACCTTGTAAGATCCAAAACATAAACACCAGAGGAAGCCTAAAATTAATGAAGCACTGGGTGCACTCAATACCCACAAAACTGCCAGCATTTTTCCAAACCATATGTGGCATAATTTCTGACCACACGATAATCATGGAGGGAAACCTACACCTTAAATTTGCAAAGCTCCTCAATAACTTTAACACTAACTGCCATTTTAGAATAATCCCTAGGTCATTACCAGCTAAGTAAATAAAGCTGCTAAAAAAACAGCTAAAAATATCCAAGATCCCTATAGGAATGCAAATGTCTGCAAAGTTGTCCTCAAGCTAGTGCCATCTGAGTCCACTAACACCATGCCAAAACACTCTCCACCCACATTACCACAACCCCAGATCACATCCATCTGGCCTAATCATGGCACACTTCACAGACCAATAAATACAAGAATGGCCCAATATGATCACTTTTCTACCTAAAGAAAAAATATTTAAACATGGCTGACAGCATAAATCTACTTATCTAATATAACACTACAAGGCCCCAGATGACCAATGCCCCACCTTCTTTATAACCTCCACTGACCTACCTTCCCTCCCCAAATCTAATGCTGTTCCAATGCAAAAAGAATGGATAGAAAACCTCTCTCCCTGAAAGCCTACACATTAAAAAGTCTTCCTTGTCAAACACAAAAACTGACTGAAAAACCTAAATCCTGTGGTCTCTCACCATGCAATAACTGTAACCTCCTGCCCATGAAACTGAACACATGGACTTCATCCTACACACCCGCAACACAATCTGTGCACCCTTGCCCACCTGATCTGTTTTCATTTGATGCAATCATATCTCCACTGAGGAAGTAAATATAGCAGCATCCTACCACACCAATGAACCCAGCAGCTCCATTCATCCTAAACACTCTGTTATACATCCATATAGTCACGGTAACCCACAGTGTATAATCCACGGAATTTATTTCAATAAATGCAAGCCTATCAGCAACATCTTAAGGGCCTGTCTTGTCACCGGTAAATGCATATCAGTCTTCCTCACATTAATCCAACCCTGTCCTTTTAAAATTTGAGCTATCCCCCACGACTTTGTCACGTCTTGTAAGTTCAGCACCCAGACAAATATGTTAATAGCAGCCAAATCCACCTTAACTGACTAGACCACCCTCTCCTTCAACCAACTCTTAGCTAAGTACTGCAGCAAAAACTTCACTGGCCAAACTCTCTCCTCCTCAGGCAACTGCAGTACAAACTCATCAAATGCAAATAATGTCATACCATGCACCTTCCTCATGGAATCCACCCATGATTGCAGCATCAGCTGGCCCATCACTTCAGCTCAACTCATCACATGTTTTCCAGCAATGGGCCTGGTTCACCGTGCACCAATGGGTCCAATGGTCAAAACCTGTGAAATTGAAAGTGAGACAAGCTGTCAGCAGTCGCATTCCTAGTAACCGACAAATCTACACCTGAAAAAGAAAAATTTATCATCAAACTCTCTGTGTGATGATGTGAGGTATTGCCAGCTATGCCAGGAGAAGTAGAGCAGTGGATGTTTAACATATGCCAGCATAACTAGCTGGAGTTTTGTAAAGAATTATATGTCATTTGTATATCAAACTGATTTGTTTGTGTTGAAAATGTGTTTGGAAAGCTGCTTGTGTTAAAAATGTACCAACATTGGGTCCTGCTAGACAGAAAATAAATATAGCTTTATATCAGACTGTGTCATATCTGTTGAAATGAATATAATGTAACAGAGGATACTGGAGGAAAATATGTTAATCTCAGTCTAGCTAATTTTGAAAAATAAACTGAAATTAAATTACCTGGTTTAGGCCATAAAAATTGTATCTTACAGTTCTGATTGCAGTCAGACATGAAATTTCTGTGAAAAACAGGACTAGGAATCCTACTGTATTATCCCTAGTGGTGAACTAATTGCTACCCTGGAAGGGTGGAAATTCTGAAATGGTTTTATAGCTTCCATATTCTATAGCACATCTCAGCAAAGCTGTACCAGTGTGTTTGCTAACACAACTCTGGTTCAGTTTCTAGCAAAGGGACTAGTGTGAGAACCATAATCAGATGACCAGATGTACGTGATGTCATTCTGTAAGCCAACACTGAAATGATCCCCGAGATTCATGAAGCTCAGTGCAAGGATGGTTTTAGCCTTGCCCGAGCGTCCTCATTATAGATGGTGCAGCAGCGTCATATGAATATGTATGAGGACGCACTGCTGTACCGTCGACATGCACAGGAAATGTGTGCGAGTGCAGGGGGCATGTACAAGTGCTCTATGGAGGCGTAAACATGCCCCGACAGTTGCACAACCTACTTTGCTTCCTATTAGAGCCTGCCTCTAACAGTAAGTCAATAATTCAGTGTCTGTGGATACCCAAATGTATGCTAAGCATACAAGAGTGTCCACGAACAGTGAAATAAAATTGAAGCAGTAAACACACAAGCACATAGTGGAATGTTGAGCCCCATCCCTAGAACTTTCACAATTAGATTCCCTGTGTCCCTATTTTACATTTGTATTGTTGCAATATTGAAAGTGTAAGCAAAGCGTGGCATGTTTGTGCGTCGCTGCCCTCCGCCGAGCATTGCTTACACATCAAAATCATTCAGATAAAGAAAAACATGCAGAATCAAAGTAAACATCAATTGTGTAGTGGTTAGAGCATCCGCCTAACAAACAGGCATTCATGGTTCAAGTCCAACAATAGCACATATCATTTTCCATGTGGAATGAATGTTGTTTTGCTGTAAAACTGACATAAGAGTATCGTATGAGATGTTTAACTAAATTTCATTCAATCTAAGTGGTACTGTCATAATGAATAAGGCACTAGTAAGCAGGTGTAAGCAGAAATAAGCAGCAGTAAACATATATAAGTACCAGTAAGCAAGTCTGAATGTGCTTTTCCAGGAGTAAGCAGTGCCCAGCATAGGAAATGTATATAAGTATGTACAGATATATAATATATATATATATATATATATATATATATATATATATATATATATATATATATATATATATATGTATATATATATATATATATATATATATATATATATATATATATATATATATACACATGTTGTAACAATGAACGTTGTAACAATAAAGCATACAAAAGGAATGAGAAGGGAATCAACAGCAACTCCAGTATTATATAGTGCTGTCAGCGTATGTCATATCAAGCTGGGCAGGAGTGAGCAAACCACTGCTACTCACACCGCAGGCAGGATATTACCAGTGGGAGTAACTTTATTGATCTGCTAAGTCTAGTTTACAGTCAGAGGGTAGTCCCTGGTGGGACTACCCAAAAATTTATAGGCTGTTTGGCCTTCTGACCATTACACAAGCAAGGGCAGGTATGTTCAAAGACTAAATGGTGGGAGTGCCTGAGAATACATTGGTTGGGAAAACATACATGTAGGGACACTAACACTCGGGAGAGGGCAATGTATAGAGGTGTGTCATGGCTGCGATGGCAACTGGGCAATGGATGGTATGCGTGTATGTTGAACCCCGGTGGGCTGGAGGAACTATGGGTCTGAAATTATGGATCCAGGCATGTCAGGATTAGATGGGCTGGTTCTAATTGGACCGCCTCATGGAGATCAGCGAGTTCATTATAAGTATATATGCATACACACATGCATACATCTATATGTAGAAGTACATTCTCTGTAACACATTGATTCCATTTGCAGACATAAATAACATAAATGTGCCCTTACAAACCTCGACAGTAGATAGAATAATAGGTTGTGCATAAGAAGGAAGGTACAAAACTGCTAAAACGCAGAAGTGTGTACAATGTCCAAAGTCAGTGCTGTGCTGAAAAAATCAAATGTGAGGATTTTCTCACACATGGAATCATTCCTGTGATCTGCCTGCTATGGCAATGCCAATTACTAAACCGGTCTATTTGTTAAAGAATTACGCCAAACCCGTACATAATTAGCTCTCATGTGTAACGTGTGCGTTTACCACATAGTCATACTTATTAATTTATTGTAGTGTCATGTTAACAGGAGTAAAGATGTAATGAAGTCTAATCTTGAAATAAAGACATGCATGTCCCATGTGGGACAACCCAAAAATTGTGAATAGTGTCCTTTTGGTCGCTCATGTCACCAATGTTTGTGGACTAAATATTTGGGATTTCTAAGGATATGTGGAATGAGTCAACCGATGGGATGGGTCTACAGGAGTAGGGAGTGGCCAATGTGTAGTGTTCGGGATACACCGTGAATCCAACTGAGAAATGGATGACTGCAGTGTTAGTGAGGTGTTGGGGTGGGTGTTTGGGGAACCAGGAGTCATGGGTATATCGGTATATATGCAAATGAAGCAGCACAGCAATAGTGTATTGGTTAGAGCATCTGCCTAATGAACAGACATTCCCATTCCAAATCCCACTACAGCACATACCATTATCCATCAGTAATCTGTATATCAACATATTTCGACATCTGTCCACTGTATAACCTGCAAAATAACAATTAAAAGTGAATTGGAGTGAAGTGTCAGTGTCATAATGAATAAGGCACTAGTAAGCAGGTTTAAGCATATATAAACACCATTAAGCGTGTGTAAGTGCATTTGTGTGGGGTATGCATTGCATTACAGACACATACACACACACACACACACACACACATATATATATATATATATATATATATATATATATATATATATATATACACAAGGTGGGAGCAGACAGGAACCTGTCACCCATGGTACGGTCTGGGCAGTGGTGCGTAGGGAGCTCGACAGGGAGATTTGAGACCACCTATGCCAGCTTGAGGGCTGAGTGGCGCAACTAGAGGGTGAGCCTGCTCCTCCTACACAGCCCCCAGCACAGCCACCTTCTGCGCTGTGAAGGTGTAGTGATGACTGCCCATGGGTGGGGACCTCAGTCCCACTGTATCCATTGGTGGGCTCATGGGCTTGCGACTTCCAAACACCCCTCCCCGTCCAAGGTGTTTTCCCCCACATGTGTCATATACTGCCCCTGTATGAGTCTTGTTTGTCTTGTCTGTCATCCTACCCAACCTATCCTCCCTGATCATACCTACTCTCCTTCCCCAACATCCCACTCTCACCTAAACATAAAAGAAAAGAAGGGCAATCTGTTCCTGTAAAAAAAGCACGCCCCATACATAGCTGTCCATTTCGCACACGTGTCCACTGGACACATGTAAACATTTCTAATTGGCTTCACAACATACTATTGTTGTTCTCACTCCTCTCTTAGGGTTGTGAGTGTCCAAATGTCCCGCCAAATTTATTGCATATGCACAGCTGTTGCTGTAGAAGAAATGGACATCTATGGACCTTCCCTACACCCTTCCTGTACATCCCTAGCTACCTTGCCTACTGTCTTTCCCTCTTTGTGCCCCTTTTTCACCACTTTCCTATCACCTCTTTTTTCTTTTCTTTTCAAGAAATTAGCATGGGGTAAACAGGAGTAAGCACTTTTAAGCAGCAGTGAGTGGGTTTCAGCCATGTTTGCGCAGGGGTAAGCACTGCCTACACAGGTTAAGCAATCAAGAAGGTAACTGAGTGTAAGGAACTGTAATAAAAAGTAGCCACTGCTTACCATCACGCAAAGTCATGCACACCTGCTCACAACTGCTTAAAAGTGCCTTAATCCGTATCCAACAGCCTTGTTCTGCCCAACAACAAAATAAATGGCCTCTGCAAGGCTTGAAACCAGGACCCTGCACACCACAGCCAATGTGATTTACCACTAAGCCATGGCAGATATACAGACATCGGATGTTATCACAAATGTATCATCCAGCACAGCCATTCAACAGTATATGAAATGTATTCCATCATGTAGATGCATGTGTGTGTGTGTGTTTATGTCCAGATATAGATACATACATATATATAGATATATCAAGAACATCTCATGTGACAACAAAGCATTAAAAAAGAATGAAAAGGTAAACACCAGCAACACCTGTATTATGTAGTGGTGTTGTCCTATGTAATATCAAGACTCCCTCAGACAGACATGTGCCATTAATACACGCAATAAATTGTATATTGGCCAAATACATTACTCTGTGCAGTTTATTTACATTAACACAACAGTTACTGTCCAACAGCACTCTTGTAAGGTGTTGTGTGCGACATCATCATCATGAAAAAGGTAAATGGGTTAACCATAGAGAGTTGTGTGTACAATGGGGTCATCTGCATTACGTGTACCTGGAACCCTTAGGAGTCATGTGCATACCAGGATCGTGTGCCTGAGAGACAGGGGTGAGGACAACTGTAGTATGCTGTGATGCAAATTAAAAAGGTCACGTGTCCAGTGGAAATGTGTGTGAAATGGACAACAATATATGGGGCAAATGTTATTCTAGGAACAGATTGGCCTTTTGTTTCCGTAAGGTGAGAGTGGAATGTGGGGAAAGGAGAATAGGTATGCTCGTGGAGGATAGGTTGGGTAGGATGACAGACAAGACAGCATACAGGGTCAGTATATGACACATGTGGGGGATACACCTTGGACGGGGAGGGATGTTCGGCAGTCACAAGCCCATGAGCCCCCAGATGGAAACAGTGGGATGGAGGTCCCCACCCATGGGCAGCCACCACTGCACCAAAACAGCCGCAAAGGTGGCTGTGCTGGGGGCTGTCTAGGAGGGGCAGGCTCACCCTCTAAATGTAACACTCTGCCCTCGAGCTGGTGTATCTGGCATTGAAACCCTTTATTGAGCCCCCTACACAGCATGTCCAGGACTGTATGACAGCGGACAAGTTACTGTCCGAACCTGCTCCCAGGAGGGGCAAGCCCCATCCTCAGTGGTGGTTCCACAAACAGAGGTGGAGGTCCAAGGCTTGGTCCCATAAGTGCTGGTGCTCGGTGCCATGGCCAGCTGAAGTGGGACAGGAGGTTCCGCCGGGACCTCCAGTCCCATACATCCTATGGTGTTGCAGTTTTAACACAGATATGGCTTAGTAATAGTCAACAGCATTCAGGATTACTTATAACAGCATGCATAGATATGACCATCAACCCAACACAACAGATGGCATACATTTGCAGAGGGAGCACAACACATGCATATATACATCATGACATCTGTACAAAGTATAGAAGACTTGTGGCTGCAGCTATGAACAGTGGCCCATTATTGGCATGTCACTGTGAGAACCTCAGACAGTGACTGTCATACCACTGTTTCATGTGACATATGTCCAATCAGGAATGTGATGGCAGTAATTCTCATCACTACCACCATGTACTGACTGCAATCCTCACACTATGCTTCTGCAGTTTACAGATGTGTGTTCAGTGAGTAACACAAGAAACAAATGGTTCCACACATTGACCAGTCCACAGATGGCCCTACAGATAAGGGTTCCCTCACAAACAAAGCACTGTCTTGTCAGTTTTAAAACATGCAGAATAGCCATTACCACACATAACTTGTTAAACTGGCAGTAGTCTCAATGAAGCATAGCTACACTTACATGATGTAGTCATGTCTGGCACATCACCCTCCTGTCTTTAAACTATTTTCCACTGTGTATGTTGCTTGAGGAATATCCAGATATCATCTGTGATGCTCTTTACCAAACACCAGATCCAGTTTCCACTCACAGCGACTGTCATGGGCAAACACCAACATGATGTTCCTAGATATTGTACTGTGTTTCCATGCAATCAGCTATGGGAATGTCACCACAGCTGTTCCACATGAAATCAGCTAGAGGAGAACTGCAATAGGTGCAGAGACCATCACCTGATCATGACCATCACCTACAAAACACAAGCTGGTGCTAAGCAACTCCACATCCACCAGAGAGTGTGTGGGAGGGATAGACAGAGGCAAAGTACATCAGAGAATGGCTTGGAGACTAAAACCTAAGCATCATCTGTCACACACCTACCAGTACAGGGGTTCAAACCCCTGACTGACTAGCCATTACTATTACAAGCACATGCAGTTACTCCATGTGCCACATAGCTGACATGTTGGTGGGCTGTAAGAACATATATGTGCGCTGGTGAGCAACATCTGCAACAGAGATACAGTAGACATACATTAGGTGTAGCACACATGGCTGTCCACATGAACAGATGTCATTGTCAACACAACCACACTCTCTAAGAGACTCAGAAACATTGCCACATTTTGCCAGGTTCACAAATACACTTCCTAACTACTTAGTTTGCCACACTGCAGTAATGCAAAGGTATTACATGCACCACAGGGGATATCCTGAGGTTCTATGGGCTAGGGCATGTAAACGTGTCTGACATCAGTCGGTATGCCAATGGGAGTTATACTGGGTGAGACTGTGGTTGAGAGCATCATACCTCACATGCAAACACAAGGTGCCAGTACTGACATGCATGTGTGCATTGCTTCATGGGTGTGTAGTGGTTGGCTGTGCAAGATGGCTGTACAAGGCTGGTTGAGGGGTAATCCTTGCCATCATGCCACCCAACAATGGTGTGCAGTGTGGTTCAGGGGTGTAGTGTCTGCAATGTCTCACAGAGATGGGTATTGTATGAACTGTCCTGCAATCCTGGTTACCTTTGTGTATGGCCATTGCTTTGCAATGCATGCCATGTTTGTGTTTGATAGTCCTTGACATGGACATTGCCTGGGATGTGCATGTCCCAAAATAATGTACAGTGACATGTACAAGTGTATCTGGTTTGGCTGGCACATGTTGTGTACACAGACTGTTATCATCAGATATTCCAATACTGGCCTGGTGTGGCAGGACCTGCTAATAGACAGCAGGTTGACCCTGCACCTGCATTGATAGCATGATACAGGTATTCCCTAGTGTCAGTGACATCTGTCCATACAGAGCATGTGTGTAAGGCATTGTATGTCCTTTGTGGATCACATTTGATGGCCCCACATATGTTGCAGACATCCAGTGGGGAACATAGTGAAGGCACATTGTCCACAATTATGTGCCTATTGTACTGCTGGACAGGGAGTCATGCCCTCTGCAGCCACACCATGCCTGCTGTCATCAATGTGCAGAGTACTAGCAACATAGCGGGATATTCTAGGCAAGTGTGTTTGTGTATGACACATGGGTTCAGAATGTATTCTGGGTAATAGCAGGGTTACATACTTTGTTCACCAGGCCTTTTGCCAGATGTAGGGGTATGGCTTGCCAACACAGTCCCTTGGCTGATTGACATCTGTACTCCTCATGAAGTGGACATTGTGACATATACTATGGACACCATATAGGAAAACTACAAAAAACGCTGCCCAACATGTCCAGGTGTTAGACACTCACAGCCACCTCCACACAGGCTCTGACTTTCAAACACACACCTACCTAACTATTTTACGCAGCATTACGCAGTTACAGCATGCACTATGGAGATTACTGGGTTACAGCAGTCTCAGAGGTGTATTTCTAGGTGGATGACATCAGCAGGATTTCCAAAGGTGAGTATGTGAATTGTAAACAGCGTGCATACTCTAAAAAGCATT
>NC_056743.1:221655718-221690718 GCF_019279795.1 Protopterus annectens
TGAATGCATTGACTCCAATTACACAAGGTGACAGTGGGCATGCTCATACACTTAGTATCACAGGGCCATTTGGGATGCACTATGACTACAACTACATAAGCTTATACTGGGCATGCTCATACACTTAGAAACAAAGGGCTTGTTTGGATGCACTGACTCAAATTACACAAGGTGGCAGTGGGTATGCTCATACACTTAGTAGCACAGGGCTGTTTGGGATGCAGTCCGATTCTAACCACAGAAGGCCACAGTGTGCATAGTCATACACTTACATGTACAGAACACGTTGCAATGGACTCCTATTGTAAACACACAGGTTTACAGCTATGTACATCTTACCTATCAGTATATATGCACATCATACTGGTTTACTACCAGATACCTGTATGTGGCCCGTAAATGATACATCTGTGTCTGTGCTGTGTGATACGCATGCATACATGTACATGAAGTACTGACATATATGTGTTACGTATACACAATCATGCATGTGTGGACGTGACAGACAATAGGTTAACTGGGACACACAGGCAGATGCTACCTACAACATGTGTCACGCACCTTGCTGCCCTGAAAGGCATACATTGATAGCAGGTTGTGGACAGTGGCATTATACTTGGAACAGTGGCATGTGCAAGCGTAATGTGTGAACCTCATTGTGTAATGGTACTGTGGTGTGTCAAGATGACCTCTCCCAGCTGTGTTAGTAGTTGTCATTATTAGCAAGACTGCTACACTAAGTATATTTCACATTGGTTATATACACAATGTCTGCTACTGTCCGTCACCTTACATGTGGCATTTGCTACCAAGCACATTACTGCCACTAGCAGTGATGTCATGGTACAAGTGGCAACTGCTAGATCAAAACAATGAGCCAATGTTCTGCTGTTATTATGAGGTTGTCCAGTGTCTGTCATTCTGGGCTGTCATGACTGAATGACAAGCCTTTGACACAGAATACATGCATCCATGTTTTAAGTGAGTGTGGATAAAACCTAGGTCGCATTTACCCATATAGTCGCATTCCAAGGCAAAAATCGTACACACAGAAGTAAAACCCTGACACCTACTAGACAATTGCATTGGATGCTTATGCTAACCAGTGCTAGATGTGTGGCTTTTGTAATCCATTTGCTCAAAGTAGAACTTACAATGGGGAATACTGATATCTGTGCAGTGAGGAACACCTGGCTGAAGGCTCTGTAGTGCACAATTGCACTACCACCATATAACTCAGATCCAGACATGTGGGCCATAACACTGGTATGGACCATTCCAGGTGGTGGTGTCCACATATTCATAAAGGCTACTCACATGTAAAAACCACTACTCCAACATAACTCATCACAGATGAGTCAGGTACAGGTGACAGTGGCAAATGCTGCATTCTAGGTTATATCCTCATATACATCCACCACATTGTCCACAGACTACCAATACACATCCATATGTGGTATGACATAGTATGGTAGACCACCAGATAACCTTCGATTGATGGACTGTACCTAGGTCTACATCAACTGTGCAAAGTACCCATGTACAGACACAGCTGCATAATGTGTTATGCAATGCAATAATACCACTGTTTGTAACCAGCTCAGTTGTACACATACCAGGGTCCCTAGGATGTTGTCAGCATTAACACAGTTGACTGTCGCTGTACACTAGTAAACAACACCCTTATGGTTGTATATGACCTAACTGTACCTGCCCTGGATATGTACATCCCACACTCATACAACATAAATGACATTACCATAGCTTTCGTTATCCTTTCTACATACAGGTGGCTACAGTCATTACGCACATGCACATGGCAGATAGCATGCTAACAGTACATAAGGTTTGATATCTATGTTAACAGAGGTAATATTCCCTCTGTACTGCTCACCCAAGACACCTTTCATATCATACAACAACCCATGTGGTATGTATGTCATTAGACATGTCCACTTAATGCAATGCCTAAAAACATACCCAAATAAGAGGATCATAGGACCTACACAAGGCCTGTATTGACAGACTCAGGGAAATCCAGCTCTGCTCTGTATGTTCCTGAGTAGTCACAGGTGATATGTCCATGACATGTACATATCACCATGTGTGCCCACAGCTCCTACATATACCCCATGTCAACAATTGCAAGCCATGCATGCTGTGTGTTGTCTGAACATTAGCCTTAGTACCACAATAGCCTGTATGTGCTGGAGTGAGATGTTTACAAGCCACAGACCTCGCACATGCTTGAATGAGAGTACTGCCTAGCACTAGCAGAGTACATTGCTGGCACTCTTCCAGTAAACATTTGGTGTGTGTGGCAAATATGATGGAACTGTCAAGTAACAGTTTGTAGGAGCATGACATGGAATAATGCTGTGTGAGTCTTGCTGATATGTGCTGTTGTCATATATGTACACTTAGCTACTCGGTGAAGGTGGTTGTATCCTACCAGTACATGAATTCAACATCCATTATGGTGTAATGCTCGGCTATGTTTCACACATGGTGTGGGGAAGGTATGGAATGTATCCTCTTGACCTGCTAGTCCACTTACTGATGTAGACCGCATATGTGTACATGTATTGATGTTTTAGATTACATGCGTGTGCAGTGTCTGATGTTTGAAGGTGACTGTTGTCTTAGTACATCATGCTGTTGCAATACAGCCTCAACATTGCCAACTGTATATGGTGATATGCTCAAAGTACAGTAAGCTGTACATGAGGTATGGACAGATGTTTGGACATGACTACTAAGTGGTGGGGCTACCTTGCAGATGAATGATTACTGAGGACAGCTCACTGGTGTGTTACAAACATTCCTACAATAACCTGTGCAACTGCTAAGGTCTGGTTTTGTTAATTGAAGTGGAAGGCAGACAATGTAGAATGCAGTAAGGGTGACACTGAAGGCAAACCTCTTGACACCTGTAACAGTAATACCTCCCCTGTGCATATATTGTGCATATATCACCACAGTTGGCAAAGGAAAGAGTCAGTATGCTTTGTAGTGAATGCAATAGTGCTGTACTTCTGTAATGCCTATCATGAGATAGGCAGGTGTGTGATTCACAGTACTGGCACGTGTGGGTGTGTGTCCATATATGTCATGTATGGTTGTGAATACATCTCACATGTTTTTCACTCTCCTGAACACTGTTGTTGACATCAGTACAGAGTGAAGTGTAGAAAGAAAGGCATAGACAGATGGTTGAACCTCACACATGTCAAGTGTCTGTATGTGTGTGACATAGGTGTATATCTTTGTGAATGCTACAGTGTGTGTGTGTATGTGTGTGTGTGTATGTGTGTGTGTGTGTGTGTGTGTGTGTGTGTATGGCTGTCCGTGTGTATGGCTGTCCACTCCCTGGAGTGAGGCTGTATTTTACTATAGTGAAATGTTAATGCCCCCCCATCCACTCAATGCAATCTAGTATCCCTGTTGATATCATCAATCTTAGACGGGCATTCTAACCACCTGTTAACATGTACACCCTGGGGTGTGGCTTGTTGTTATATAGCCTTGTGATGAACCCCCTACCCACATATACTCACTGCAGTGTAGTATCCCTGTCGATGTCCTCGAGCTTAGGCCATTCCGACTACCTGTACATGTGTAATCTCTGTGGTGCATCTTGTAATTGTGTTGTACTATAATGATGATTTGCACATAGGCAGTGGTTCTCATCTGAACACTGGCAACTGTGTGCGTATCAGAGTGTGTACTACTGTGTCTGTGAATCCCTGAGTGTGTGGGTGTGTCTGTGTTTGCATCCTGTTGTGGCAGCGGGTATTACTGCTTCCCAATGAGAAGCCACTATTTCCACTGGCCTTTACCCTTGTCATCCGCTATACCACTCTTTTACCCCCTCCCCGCTCCAGGTAACTATACCTGTGATGTCACCCACTATGGATGTGATGACTCTGAACACAGTATCTTACTACACAGCTATCATGCTCTTGGATCATTAGAACAGTAAACATAATTGAAACATAGGAGATTATAACTGTGCTGTGGAAGCTACAAAGTGCATGCAGGTATTGTCATACAGACCCGAGGGTAGTCCACATGTACATATGAGACATTAACCGCAAACACTGACATCCCCCGGCACATGCAACTACACCTAAAAGAGGAAGGCAGAACATCAAGATCAACATGCTGTTAGTGTTGTTACACATGATAAATACTGTCAAATGTACAAAATGCATTCTAAAACAGTAATACATGGTATGTCTGCTGCCTGTCAACACTACTCAACAATATTAATCTACAATTCTCTACCTAGTATGTTCACCCTGTGCAACAGACCATATGAACATGCCCCTGCACCGATGGTGTGGATGACAGGGATGTGGCACAAGCATCATCATATGCACAGGGTGATAATGTTTGCCAGAGGCCTAGGCTGAGCCATTGGATGACATCATGTGTGTGTGTTAGGGCCTGTGATATCATTGGGTGTGTGTGGATGTTATGCGTGTGTGTGTTGAGGTGCCCTACATTTGTTTCTGGAGTGTGTGTGTATGCATGCACACAGGTCTGGCATATGGCTGGCCTACACAGGGGTATTATTGAGAGCTGCAGATTGTACAAGGCAGGTTTCACACTTCATGGTGTCAGGCCATGGCCATGTGACCTGTGCCTGCCAGGGGTTGCACAGGTACTACCAGGCAGAGGTCCAGATTGGGTGCTGTCTGATGACACATGTCCACTGGAACTGCGCCCTGTTGGGAACATCCAGGACCACGTGCACATGGCCTGCTGTGTCCTGGTGTGGACTACACAGCACCAGCTGCTCTGCTGCTGCTACCGCCACTATGGGAGTGGGCATGTGCAGCAGCATGTTCACATAGACCTTTAACAGGTGATGTAGCTGACCTACGTCAACGTGTTTGACGCCACACTCCCACCAGATGTTTCAGCACAAACATTCCACATTTGAGGAGTGACATGCCACGGTCAAGGGCTCCCACCATGTCACCCAATCATCTATCCAAAACATCTGCAAGAGGATGGTGAGCATTTTCAGTTGCCTGGATATTGTCAGTTAATGAACAGACAGCAGACCTCTGAAGCCTCAGACCTTCTCTGTTGTGCCATTTAGCACATGTCTGTGCCTCCATTATACCCCAAAACATGCATCTGGTGACTCCAGCTGATGTGCTTTGTCTCATAGGGGCATGTTGGCCAGTGGTCCTCCTTCGAGCAACACTGGGCACATGCCTGTGTGGGACATCACCAGTCAGTTGACTGGGATCATGGTGTGCAGGCACACCTTCCATAGTCTCCACATTTCCCTGCTCCATGCTACCAGCCGCCAACTGTCCTTCCTCTATGGCCAGTGGTGGGTGATGGGGTATGTGTAGGCAGGGGAACTGGGTGCGAGGATGAGGGGGATACAGGTGGAATGGCAATAAATGGTACAGTTTCAGCCCCTGACAACCCTGCCTGTGCCTTAGTCATACTTTTATCATCACTGCTAGAGTCTTTGGGGACACTAACATCAGGTGAACCCCAGGAGGGCAACACACCTACATCAACACCTGTGAGGGGCAGACAAGAACTGTACATTATAAGTTATACAACAAAAACACACAGACACACAGACACATGCTATGGCACCAAACGACATGCAACATGCAGGTGATATGGCAGATGGCATTCACCTTAGGCAATTATAGTGGTAGTTATCATACATCCCTGAGTTGCACACAACAGCATGCATGTATTATAGCAGACGGCATGCACCTTACACAATTATAGTGGTGGTTAGCATACATACCTGTATTGCACCATTTGTGTTAGTAGCTTATGCCCCATACCTGCAACACAATGCATACATTATGAACCATTGCATTGCACTGCCATGGTGTGTGCAACATACACCACATGTTAATAGACCATCGCTGACCTTTGTACATCAGCTGCTGATGCTTTGTGTTGGCCACTGCCCCTGTGTATGAGGACTTGAGCAGAAGGGTATGTCAATTGAATACTATGTTTGCCTGAGCCCTAGCTTGCATATCTCCCCAAAAGCAGTGCACGTCTGTTCAGCATTATTCTGCCTACCCCTGAGCTGAGTCTACAGACTTTGTGCATGTGGCTGTACACACATGTTTGACATGGCTGTCCCTACTTTGCAATGGTGCCACAGACCAGCACAGGTTTACAGTACACCGGCCTGATGTGTGGCATATGACCTTGCCAATCACATGTAGTATGACATGTCTTCTGCTGACGTGTTGAATGACATGCATACATGTGTAACACAATGGTGTCCTTTCCAATCTGCAGTACCGTAATGGTGTCCCAATGCAGGGACGTGTTATACTAACATGGGCCTTCAGCTGACGCAATGTTGTTTGTCCGGCCTACAAATATGCAGCGACATACTGCACATTGAGCTGATGTGCATAGCCATTGCAGGGCATCATGTTGCTTCACTATTGCTATACAGTGTGAGTTACTGACACAGTTCATAGCCATGACTGTGTTCACATACAATACATATCTAATGTGGAATGTGACCCATGTCACTGAGGTGTATACACACTTAACCCTAATGTGGAATGTGTGTCACAGGTCACAGAAGGGTATACAGATGACACCCCTGCACATCTGCAACCATATTACTAATGCCTGGCGACTATGCCCACACATGGCTAACTTAGCAGTACTCTGTGTCCCACATGCCATCTGTGTACCTCACACACATGAGGAGCAGGCATGACAGTGATGTCTGACACCAGCAAGGTGAATGTACTGTATCTGTGGCCTGATGTGGTTGTATGTTACGTTGTGCAACACATTTATGTATTTGGATACTGTATAGGTGAATGTTTTCATGTTGTGACACACTCAAGATGTTCAAGACAAGTTATGTGGTGGTTTCATGTTATGCCTACACAAACTGTGCACAGGCCTGTATGATGTTTAGTGTTTCACATCTGCAATATCCCCATTACACAAAGTCCATAGTAGTATTGTGTCAAGCCAATGTACAACAGGGTATACCCACATGTATATCATTTCTACTGTGTGTGTTGCTTCATGTCTCTGGCCATCCTCCATGGCCATGTGTACACATGTTCTGTCCAATGGTTCTGATGGCCATCTATTTCACATGTCAGTGTTATCCCATATGACATACACCCATAGATGTCATATGCTTCACTGAGGACAGGGTTATGCAGACAAAGGGTGGTATGTATGGGATGTGAGATATCATGTTTTGCAGAATAGTTGAGCAGTGTTGCAGTCAGCCCACTACATGTCATGGACATGTCAGATAGCACATGACATTGTGTGACATTCATAGCAAGGGTATAATATACAAGGGTGTATCCTGTGGGCCAGTCATACTCCAGCTCCAACACATTTAGAGTGTGTGCACACATATGCTCTCTGTACAGTACTGTTTGTATTCCCAACATGTGTAATGCTGATATGTAGTACCTGTCCCTACAGTGAAACGCACCTCCACCATTGTATTCACAGTTGTCCACACATCTGGCAATGACAGTTTGGAAGGTTTAGTGCAGGTGTTTCATATAGTCTTCAATTGTTTCACATGGGTAACCACTGTGATGCATTGCAGGTCTGACCATTGTCTATGAATAGGACCACCATACATTATGTGTACGTGTGTTATGGCAAATAGCATGCAATCAATATGATCTGTGCATTATCAAGCATGGTAAATAATAACAATCTCACCTGACACAGGCTGCTGTCGCTGCAAAACACCAGAGGTACCTAAACAAGAGTGTCACAGCAGTAAGATCATTATCCACACCTGTGTGATAGCTACAGTGTGCAATGTCCATGTTAGCACATAAGCCAGTACAATACACTATACTATGGAGTATGCGCATCTGTGCATACATACAGTAGCAGACTATAGTATGTGGCATGTGTACATACATGCCTTGCATATGATGTTACATTACATATTGTACAATAACACATGTAACTATGTGAAATATAGTTGTGTTATATGTGCAGCACTGACTTACCAGACAACTCCAGGCTCAGTGGTTGAGAGACACCCACCTCCACAATACCAGCTAAAGCTTGTGGATGGAGGTCTGCAGGTGTCCCCAGTCAGCCAGTAGCTCCTCGGTACGTGTGAGTGGGGGCTGGGTGAGAGGCCCCCCCTATCTGTTGCACCTAGTTCCCTGGCAATTGCATTAGCATGCTGATTTGCCCATCTTATTAGGTCAGTGCAGTGTCGGCACACCTGCTGATAGGTGCAATTGTGAACACCAACATCATTTACCCTCCTGCAGAGTTCCTCCCACAGGGCATCCCACTGCTGTGCATCCTGTGGCACATGGCTGAAGAGCGTCATGTAGTTGTAGAGGAGGTATGTGATGAGGACCTCATCCTCCAAGTGGCTGTACGGTGGCAGTCTGCCACATGGCATGCCTGGAAGACATAATGATGGAGACAGGCCACAGTAACTCATAGAGAAGTACAGCAGTACAGCTGAACATACATGTGTATCACATTAAGATTACAAATAAATCTTTGCAAATCTACATGACACTAACACCACTGACATGTTTAAGTCACACACATTTGACACTTACTGGTGATGTGATGTTATCACCATATATGTGTGTGTCATCTGATGACATTGCTCATACTCCATGTGGATGTTATCTTGACGTGGGCATGTCTATTTTCCTGTATTGGTGTCTTTACCTATCAGCACATGCCTGGATGTGTTCACATTAATGCAATAGACCTTAATGCTGTGTCTATGTCACATATATAGTCATACACAACCTTTAGGGACATGACCTGTGACCCTGCATAATTGCTCACAGAATGTTTTACATGTATGTGTTTTGCCATATACATCTACATGGCACTGTACAGCTGTGTAGCATCCTGCCATGTATTGCCTGTGTTTCACATGTGAAACACATGGGACAATAGATAGCCTGATGGTATTTGCAGGGTTGGATATCAACTATAGCATGTATGGTCATAGTGAACTAGTAGGCTATATGCCCTTGGCCTTTTATGAGCCTAGGCAGAAAGGTTACCTAGCTGTAGGCAACAGACAGGTAAGTTTCAGTGGCCAGTTCAAGTAGTGCCACAGAACTGATCCACAGGGTTACTGATATATTTGGCATGTGGTCATCACACCATGTCACAGAGAGGGGCAATGTGCATCTTCGCTGGACAGGGATGCATAGTATGTCAAGAGTATGTAAAGTGTATGGGACAGAGATCTGTCAGGCATGTTGTGATCCTTGTACTAGAAAGGTGGATGTCCATGAAGTATGTGTTTATTTGGAATCAGGATGTGTTAAGTGTAGCATGTCCAACATCTCTGGATTGGACATGGCTTTATTCAGGGTAGGCTGCATGCTACATAGTGGAGCTAGGGACTGAGAAGGGCAGTGTAGGCCATCTACACATGGGCACTAACCCTTAAAGGAAATATGTGATCTATTATAGGTCACATGAGTGTTGAGTATGGCTGAACAATTATCTCTATATTCATGGATGGCACCCTGTCATGATTAGGGGTGCCACATATGACTACCTGACTCGTGTGGTGAAGTAACTATCAAAGGAAAGACTACTGTCCAGCTGCATCCTATACACACACAGTTGCCATTACTTGGACCGCTGTCTAGGTGGTAGTTCATGGGTACAGGGTTTTTAACATAGGGGATGACAATGCAATATTTAGCTGTCAGATTGTGGCCATACATCACACACCACACATCTGACACACAATGGCCTTTCTGTATGTTGAACGCAGCACACATTAAGTCAACTATTGCTCCTAGTTCATAGTCATTTGCAAACATCAATAGGCAGATGCCTTCTGTGTAAGTCTGTGTGGTATAGATAACAAAGAGGGGGAGTATCAGGAATGAAGCCTGTATTACTGTGGCTGGCATTGGTTTGATGTGCGTGTATTAGTCAGATACCTTCTGTAGTGTTGGTTCTGCCAGCAGTCCAGTTGCCAACCACTCCTGTGACATAGGAATATACACCTAGTTTACTGAGTGTAGCTGGAGCACAATATGGGTGATGGTGTCCTAAAAGTTGGCAAGGTCATGATATGCTGTGTGAATCAACCTTACTGTCATCTACATCTGTACTGAGTACATCAAATACGTTGATCACGGTTCATGGCCTTACAGACCAGACTCAGCAGGGTAGTAATGTACTATTTAACATTATCAATGGTGTCTCCCCCTTTGTGGGGTGTGATAACTGTTGCTGTGCACCATTCAGTGTGTACACAGCCTGACATGGAGCTATGATTGAACATGATGTGTATGTGGAGAGCTGATTGTTCTTACATTTGTGTAGGATACACCCTGGGATATTGACAGGTCCCATGAAAGCTGTATGTATGGCTTTAGAGAGTGCAGCTTGTACCTGCATAGTTATTACAGGGGCTCTGTAGTGTACATGGATATATAACTATGTGTACCTGTTGGGGGGTGGGAGTGGGTTTAGGTTCTCCAAGACCCTATCTGGATGAACAGATGCTATTTCTGTAGGTGCAGTACTTCCCATGCCATAGGTGCAGCACGGCAGGTCTTGTCATTGCCATTACGATTAATGACACAGCTATGGAATGATCTGTGGCTGGCCTCATAATATGTGGCTGTATCTGCATCTTACTGTGGCTGACTAGGGATCACCTACACTCATGTGTGTTCACTCTTGCAACAGTTACTACCTTCTGTGGTACAGTTTAAAGCATGGTACCACCAGTTTGCCTTCTTGTTTGTATTTGGTTGAATCTTGGTTCTGTTTCAATGGCACAATCACTGCACGTATGTGACTGCTTAAAGTTCATTTGTATAGGATTCAACATTTGCACATGTATTGTCCATCTGCATGGGTGCCATGACAGTCACAACTTTGCTCTTCGGAAGCATAACATTGGCTTTGTAGACTGACTGTGTGTAGTATACTGTTAGCCCTGTTTGTGTGACTATTGTGATCCAGGTCACTGGGGTTGATGGAATCCAACATGCATTGAGCGCAGGTGTTGGTACATGAGGAGTCTTCCCAGTTCATAATGGAATATTTGAGAGTAGCCATTATCATGGTTTTCTGTCTCAAACCTAATCGTCCCCATTACAGCACATTATGACACTTGGGAAATCCGCAGCATGGTGGGTGATCTGTCGCAAGGTGCAATTTGAATTCCACTTTGGCACAAAGGTAGTTGCTCAGCATAATGCATCTGAAGTTATGCAAGTGCAATTAGCATGGGGGTGTGCATATCCTTCAGGAATATGGACACACCTGCAGCCTGTGTGTTCCAATAAAGGATAATGGGCAAGAGGTGAGGTATGTGTTATAACATGGTCATGCAGGTGTGATCTCCGGAGCATTGAAACATGTCTCATCCACTGCACAGATATGTTCTCCATGCTAGGGATTGACATATGTGAGTCCATATAGTATTTCTGACATGTAGCAAGACACGCAGTTTATTGCTTGGCTGTCCCTGTAACAGCAGTGGACCTTCACTTGAACTGTGCATGATGAAGGCACTACAGGGGAAGCATGAGCCCTAGGCAGTATCCAGATTCCTAGTGGTGACAGGTGCAGGCCCTGTCTGCCAAAGCATCATGGTCTGTCAACCATGTTATCCCAGGCAGACAGATACTGGATACCCTTTGACTTGCACCACTATATTAGACAATTGTGGAATACAATCCTTTTGTCTCTCTACTGCAGTATCATTCTGGCTAATGGCAGAATACTACCCAGGCCTTGTGACATACCTACATGGGCTACAAGACCTGACAGTTCCTACATGTGTTTCCATGCAGTCCAGGCTACTGCATCACAGATCCTGCACAACAACATGGAATATGCCAGAGCCATGTGTATAGTTCAAAAGGTGGTCTGAGTGTATGGGTATGTGGCTAATCATGGCAGACAGGCAGCTGACAGTATGTATGCCCTCGTATAGGTTGTTGTGTAACATAGTGCTAGAGTTTGCATTCACAAATGAGTACTGTTGGGCATGTTTCCGGCCAGGTGTTCTGAGGTGTGGGACAATTATGCAAACTATGTCATACAGTTTGTGTATTTCGTTGTTTGTCTCTTCCAGCTTGGGAGGTCACTTGTTTGGCCAGATACTTAGAAGCGTCTGTGAATGTGTGTGATTTCTGGTAGTGTGTGTGTGTGTCCTTACTGTGTTCTGGTAAGGGTATCTGTTGGTTGTGATGATGAGATGCATGTGTTAACCTACACCTCATGACTGTCCAGTCCAGTCATGGCTGTAGACTGGACTGCCTTCCAGCTTACCCCTGTAGCTGCATCCCAGACAATGTGTGGGGTATAGTGTTAGGTGGGTTTGGCAGTGTACATGGCATAGAGATTACATTCCCCCAGGATAGCCACATACACAAAGCTGACATTAGTAAACACCAGTAGCTGACTAGTGGACATGCTTGTATGATCATTCAGTACTACAAGTACCAAGTACTGTATTTAGTTTACTTATTGCTTATGAAGATGTTTTAGATAGTGTGCTCACATGTAAATATTTGTGTTATGGACGTGACAACACTGGCTATTACGTAAACATTGTAGCTACCTTTAGAAGCAATCCTCCACTGAGGAGCACATCACATCCTGATAGTTGATTACAAATGATGCAAGTGTCTACAGGTCTGTTTCCATTTCTGGGTATATACTCACATATCCACCAGGACCATGAGCTCTGTTGGGCACAGTCACCCACTCCCCAAACAGAGTTATGTATTAATAGACTCTGATGCCACTATAAACATGATCAGGATATAATCAGATAGTGTAAGCCATCACCTATGAAGCGCTATAACACATGGGCAGCAGTCTCCTACATCTTACACTCCTACTGCAGATGTTATACTGGAGTTAAAGATGATATGCAACCTGTTTCATTACCAGTACTGTGCACTACCTTACATACAGTATGTGCAAGCTGCTGTTAGTTTGGCAATGAGAGGTTAGGCTACACAAACCTGGTAGTTTAACCAGTGTATCTCTACTCTCAATATCCACTCTATGTAGGTGTGCACATAGCTATTTGGCCCAGCCCTGTAACAAGGGTCACTACACATTTGCATAACATGTACACATGTACAGCTGTTATTGCTTGCAAACGATACTAGAGAGGTCCAGCCCTGTAACAAGGGTCACTACACATTTGCATAACATGTACACATGAACAGCTGTTATTGCTTGCAAATGATACTAGAGAGGTGGATTTTACATGTGTTATGTGCATGGATAGTTACCTAGCTCTTCCAATTATCTTTGCTATCATGCTGCTAAACTGTCAGATGAATACAAGTGATATGTATCCTGTTACTGAGTATTGTAATTGCCAATAGACATAACTACTGTTTGCATAACATAACAGAAATGCTATGCAGAATGGAATACAGATCTGCCGAAAATACTGTACATTACACAGTTATTTGCACAATATCCCACAATGCAAACCATATTTGCACAGTAAGCCCACCTTTGACATGTTCATCTTATTTATACACCCACACATATGTCTACTGTTACAATAACTACTGTTTGCATAACATAACAGAAATGCTATGTAGAATGGAATACAGATCTGCCTAAAATACTGTACATTACACAGTTATTGACACAATATCCCACAATGCAAACCATATTTGCACAATAAGCCCACCTTTGACATGCTCATCTTATTTATACACCCATACATATGTCTACTGTTACAATATATCGACATATACTATCCCCTGTTATAGCACATACTTGTTGGACTAACCCTGACACTGACAGTGGCTGGAAGCGAATTGGTGAGTTCCAAGCCCATATCATCCCTTGTGGTGTATGAGGAGTTTGCCTTGTGATCTACAGCAGTACACACATAGAATACTACAAGCATTGCTACTGCTCAACAATACATAGCTACAAGATAGCTATTTCCACTATATGCATTGATTACACTGTAATTCTTACAGAACAGACACTACATACACAGACATACAACATGTTATACATACCTTCTTAGTAATTGGAGGTGTTATTGACTAGTATAATACTCATTTTCGGTTTGTCTTTCAGTGTTTTGTACTGTCCTACAGGTAGATACAGATGGTTTGAATGTGTGACAAGGCAACCTTTTATAGTTACAGATCAGTAACATGTGCTATCCCAATAACCAATTGGTTTTCCTAAGTAGCTAATTACATGCACATCAGCTGCACTGCTAGTGCCTTAGCCAATACCATGGCAACAGTGGAGTATAACTGAGTACTCCGCTTGGGCATTGCCCCTTTGCCTTACTTGTGAGGAATACAGCCTGGAAGTATTTGAAAACTATTGCAACAGCTGTATGGAGACGAACAGTAATATATTGTGTGTAATGCCTAGAGGATTTGGTCTAAATATGAGTACTGCTGTTATATTTCTGAACATTGCTACTTGTGCAGGGTTTGTCTGTATCTAATACTTCTGCATATGTTTCAGTTTGGCCAGGATGTTTGACCAGCTCAAGGCTGCATAGCTATGCATATAATGTTAGGGGGTTTACAGTGTGCTTACCAGACATCTTTAGTTTGGTGTTAATGTGTATCATACTGTGTTGATAATCAGTACTCGGTAACACTTCCTGGTGTATGAACCTTTCAACCCTCTGAAACGGGATTAGTTCATACAAACCCTGTAACATCAGCAGCTGTTCAATTGTATAACAGCAACTATTTCACATAGGGCCATGTTAGTGTGTCTGTGTCCAGGTATGTTAAGGTTTCAGCAGATGTTGTACAGTAGTAATAATTGGTTATGGTATGACAGTATGTATTGATGTAATTGTTTTGGTTGTGGGGTAGATGTTGGTGGGTGTACATAGCACATGCAGGTGTGTAGGAACCCCTTTTAGACAACTCATATATTTGTGTAGGTGTTCTTTCCCTATGTGAACACCTATCCCTTGGTAAACTAATACTATGGTAATCGCAGGCTGATTCATTAAGGCACTGTTAAATGATTCCTGTATACCGTGCAGGTACTGTTAGTCCTTGAATCCTTTTGGAAATACATCGGAATGTAATAAAGTTTTGCTAAATGAAAGCTGTCTGTGTATTTCTGTCATGGATATTTGCAGTCATTGCAGTTGTGTTGGTGACTGTGTCCATAGAATATATTTGTAATAGTGTATTGGCATATACTCTTTATATGTTATGTTCATATTGTTTGGGGGGGCAGAATGTGTGATTGCTATGGTCCATGTTATACTCAGATGTGAACACTTCGGATGCTGTCTACACACATGTATGTATATATATATATATATATATATATATATATATATGTATATAGGTGTGTATACATATATAGATATAATATATAATATATATTATTGCATACGTTTATCTGTACCACCACAGATGTGCAGATGTTTTTAACCTATCTATATATCTACATATATATGTAGATCTGTATATAGCGACATGGCGCTATGTATCTCGCTCTATGTATATATCTATCTATATATATATATATATATATATATATATATATATATATATATATATATATATATATATATATATATATATATATATATATATATATATATATATATATATATATATATATATATATATATATATATATATATATATATATATATATATGTATATATATATATATATATATATATATATATATATATATGCATGAGCATACACCTTTCATTGGGTACATGGTGGGTTGTCCTATTTCAACACATTCCTCCCTTTTGTGTTTTAACCTGTCTGCATACACAACTGGCATAGGTACATCTCAGGTAACTTAGTGGTAGGTTACTCTGAGGATGGAGTACATGGTTGCAGGTTTTAATCCTGGAAGGTGTTATTATTTTACCTCTCAGAGTAGGCACTGGTAGAGAAAATGTGAATAACCCCATTTAAGCGGTTGTAAGCAGGTTTGCCTGTGGTCTGTGCGACGTTAAGCAAAGGTTAAACCTGTAAAGCATTTCCCTGTTTAACCATGTTTAAGCTCCACTTACCATTGCGCAAACCTGTGGAAACCCGCCTACAACTGCTTAAAAGTGCTTTAATCCACCTACATCCAACAGCCCTAATTCTGGCCCTCAAAATAATTTAACAGCCCTTGCAGGTCTTGAACCCGGGACCATGAACATCACAGTCACTGACTATACCAATAAGGCATCTGAGATATGTACAAATGTTATGGTGTTTAGAATATACATTTTACTACAGGCATTCCTCACCACTGAAAACAAATGTGACAGTCAGTTGGTGTACATATGTCTAATACATGTTAAGGTTCATATGTTTGTGAAATTAGGTGTTGCAATGTGACATGACAGGGTGTATTATGAATGAGAAAGATTCTTATTTTGTGTCCTTTTTATATTGTCCCCATACTCCATGTATTCCCCTCCAGTTCACTTATTGAACATCCGATCCAGGCTCTCCTTGATGCATGATTTCATTATCCATCATTCCTCCCCCACCCCAATCTTCACATACACAACAACCATCCCATCTATGGTGAATTAGGTTAATATTAATAGTTATAATACCAGAGCTGCATGTGTTTTGTGTACACTTCAATTCCTTTGGATTGCTTGTGTGTCACGAAGTGTGTTCATAGATGTTTATATATATGGCTATTGATGTAACTGTGTGTGTGTGTGTGTATATATATATATATATATATATATATATATATATATATATATATATATATATATATATTTATATATATATATATATATATATATATATATATATATATATATATATATATATATATATATATCTTTATATGTATATCTATGTGCAGACATCACTGACATGTATATATATATATATATATATATATATATATATATATATATACATATATATATATACATACATACCTATAAATACAGATATATATATATATAAATACATATATATATATATATATATATATATATATATATATACATATATATATATATATATATACATACATATATATATATATATATATATATATATATATATACATACATATATATATATATATATACATACATTCATATATATATATATATATATATATATATATATATACATACATTCATATATATATATATATATATATATATATATATATACATACATATATATATATATATATATATATATATATATATATTTGTATTGTATTAATTTGTAACAGTAATACATATGTAGACTTGTACATTTTGGTTCACAAACTACAGTACATTACAATGTACTCTACATATTTACACAAAGTGACTGTCCCATTTGTGGTCATTACAGTGGAATGCATATGGTATAAGGTGTAGTCTAAAGACCATGAAACATGTATACAACTCAGATGGCTTAGTGGTAAGTCCCATGCCTATAGTGTGCATGGTCCAGGGTTCAACACCTGTGATGCTTTAAAAATGTTTTTTTTACTCGAGAATAAGGCTCATTTAAGCGGTTGTAAGCATGTTTAAAAGTGTTTGTGTGACATTATAGTAGCGGTTAAACACAGTTAAACTTTGTAACGTATAACCTGTGCATGCAAACATGGCCACATCTGCTAACTACTCAGGATATATATATTTCAGTGAAGTAACATCTCACTATGTGCTGACATAACATTACATTCTCCGTTGACTTTACTCTCCAGCATACATGGGTTTATATGGGTGTTTTGAATGTTAATTATACAGACAACTTCTAGCTATATATGCAAGCTGTGGTTAAGGTATACTTTTTAACATGATAAACATCCCTGACTTTATTGGGATTGGGACCTCGAATGCACAGATACTATGCAGATGCTGTAACAATTACACTATTGACATTAACGTTGCTTCCGCCTATTTCCTATTTAGATGATTTCTATGTGTAAGCTAGGCTAAGCAAAGGGCAGAGGCCCCCAAAACCACTGAGCTTCACTTACTCTTGAAATAACAACATATTGCAAATGTAATGTGAAACAATGAATTACATTCCTAACTACATTAGGCATAGCCCCTCACTGACACACTTCAAGAGAAACCTTGTTGTGTGAATGGGTAACAGAATATACACCCCTGGGATCATGTGTCCCAGAACCATACAGTCATGGGGTGGGGGAGCCCATCCAGTTTGATAGCTGCAAGACCTGTTGGGGAAATTGAATGGTGTTGAACTGTCACATTAACATGTCCTCTTTAGATCACTAAGTGCCCCTATCACCCTCCACCACCCCAGTCCTCAACAGCTTCTGGCAACTCTCCCTGGAATTGTTTCACTGGCTATGCTTGAAAGAGGCTCAGTTACTTCATTAATGGTGCGGAGAAAGCCAACACACTGTAGCTATGCTTCTAATTACCCTTGGGCAGATAGGTAGTAGGCTATCTGTGAACCTCTAAAGTGCAGGCCATCACAGCCATAATATGTGAATAAAGAGACTTTCTGATCACAATATACAGTGAGAAATCACCACATAGTCAGGAAACAGTTAAGTACAGCAAGAACATACAGAACACTGAAACCTAGTCACTCCAAAAGCCTATCTTGGAAGCTAGAAGACTTGTATAAGTTTAAGGCTTTCTATTGCTTACCAGTAGGTTGCCTACATGAGAGATGAGAAACAAGCACAGATGGGAAACATGCATGCAACAATACCATACCGGCTTATGTGTCAGCCTTAGGCTTTGGAATACTGGCCAAGGCTATTGGCGCCCCCATGGTGCCTTTTTTAGGAGAGTCTCAAAGGTGAATACCAGCTCGGTAAACAGCACAATAGCAGAACAATGAGGGTTATGCTACTCAACACCAGGGATTGTGATCACAACATGCATGCACTCACAGCACTCCTCAGGATGGACGACGTCAACATCTGTGCAGTAACTGAGACCTGTCTTAAGGCTCCTGAGAGCACACCAGCACTACCAGACTACAATCCATACCACACATTTCAGCCACAGAACATGGACTGACACAGACATGGAGGGGGTGTATCCATATTCATCAGGGATTCCTACACCTCCAGGTTAGTGGAGCAGCATAATACCTCTGAGATCATTCACATGCAGCTAACATCAGCCACAACTGCAATGTAAACTGTGGCCTGCTACAAATCACCCTCCATGACCCAGGACCACCACTCTCCCTACCTGGAGACAGTGGAGAACATGACAGTCCTAATGCACACCTTGGCAATGGTCGATGTCAATTACCCTACCATTAACTGGGAAACTTACTCAAGTACTCACTTTCAGGCCCAACGCTTCCTGGAATTTATCACCTCATATGCCCTGTATCAGGTGGTAACCTCCCTAACGAGGGGTGGAAACATACTAGAAGTGGTCATCACCAACATGGGCAACAGATGCACCACAGCAGAGGTTAACCAGTCACTGGTTAGGTCTGACCATGAACTATTCACTGTTTCCACACCCAAACATCTCCCCAACCCACAGAAACCACAGTGTATACCTTTCCTACAGCTAAATTTACACTACTAGAGACAGGGGTGGGGGGTTTCGCAGCCCCCACGCTAAGGAGAACCACTGCTCAATATACAGACAGATTTACAAATGCAATCTATAAGCACCTACATGGATGTATGGATCGTGCCATCACTGTTAAACCAAGACTCATTACTCCTAGACAAGGACACCAGTCTAGTGGACCCCTGCAATAAACAGGCTATACTACAGAAGTAGGAATGTGTTCCAGACAAATAGCAAATCACACGAAGGGCAGACATCCGTGACCACTATTAGTATGATACGTAGGTCCCTCATGAAATCATCCAAGGCTAACATCAGCAGGAAAATACGCAAGGATTCGAAAGATAACTACAAAGCCTTCTTTGGCTATGTCAAGGATCTAAGTGGTGACACACAGATTTGCACTGTGCCGGTGAAATATAGGACAAAATATGCTGACCCTGCTGATATCACCAACATCCTTGCAGATACATTCAGTGCATACTTCACCCCCTAAATAGCCCATAACACTACCTGAACGGTACAGTATCCCACACATCAGAGACACACAGGTGGCAATGGCCCTCTCTAACAGCAGAACACAGCATCATTGGAGGCAGATCTTGTCCTAGACTGCATCTTACAAACAGTACAAGACAACCTGACCCCCACCTAATTAAGGTTTTCAACCTCTGCCTCGCCACAGGCTACATGCCCATACAATGGTGCGTGGCAATGGTTATTCCACTCCATCAAGGTGAAATCACAACTGACCATGGTAACTACCACCCCATAAGCCTGACTAGCCTGGTCTGCAATGGTATGGAGTGCATCCTCATGGCAATCATTAACAAAGACATTGGTAATCTCCAAACACGTGACCCAACCCAGGTCAGCTTGATTGAGTGCAGTTCTTGCCTACTGAACCTGTTTGACGTCTTACATATAGTCACCAAGATGTTCCATGAGGGGAGAGGTTGTTCACACATACTACCTGGACCTCGCCAAGGCTTTTGACACCATGCCCCACTCAGGTATTATTGATAAACACACCAACCCGTACATACACCCATACATCACAGGTTGAGTTGCCAACAGGCTTACACACAGAACCCACATGGTACAACTAGCGGTCTCCAGGTCCAACTCTTGACCATTCATGACTGGTGTCCCACAGGACTCAGACCTGGGAGCCGTACTGTTTGGCATATACTTCTCAGAGGTACTGGCAAACATAGGTGGACTACGGCAGACCATCTTTGGCAATGACTGTGAACTGGGAGCCATGATTGATAGTCCAGTTGACACAGACATCCCTCAAGGGGCCTCACAGAGACTGGCACAGGGTGTCAAAGTCATGGCCTCCAGCTAAGTGCCACTAACTGCATGGTCATTCCATTGTGGAGTATTAAGCACCCACATATTAATACATAAGTGGCAGCCACTTTAATATGGACGAGGTAACGGGGTATCTGAGGACGAAGGTAGATAGTGATCTCACCTTTGACAATCATATCTCCAAAGTAGTTAGGACATCCTTCTCTGAAGGTCATCTGATTACTAAAGGGTTCCCATCTAGACATACTGGGGTTATAGTGCCCCTTTACTCATCACTCATCAGTCCCATCATAGGGTATAATAACCCATTTGGGATGTACCTCAGAAGACACTTCCAACAGCTGGAAGGTCCACGAATGTACCTCGTCAAGGGGATTACTGGCGTGAAACATATGCTCTATGCAGCCAGACTGAATAAACTCCTGCTTTACTCAGTGGCATCTCGTTTACCTAGAGATGATCTCTGCTGGCCAACACAGCCATGTCAAACTCAGGCTTAATGGATATGCTCCACCTATGGGAATCCATGTCACAGTGAGCCACACACTGTAGTGAGCTGAACCTTGCCACAACAATAACTGGAAGATGCTGGAGGGACGGATTTCTGTCACAGAAACTCCCCATACTTTGGAACAACATCCCTAACTACATTATACAGAGCTCCTCGCTAACACTCTTCAAGAGAATCCTTGAAGAGTGGATGGGGAACAGTAGATACACCCCAGGGATCCCGCCATTGGCTCTGCTCCACAGAGGGACAGTTAATGAATCAATGGGGTGGCAAAAGCTGACACATTTTAGCTAGGCTTATGAATGGCCTCTGGCAGTTGGCCAATACCTACATATGAAGCTATACATACAGTCTCAGTACATGCTGATAGCTTAATTTACTTTTCAGGTGTTGACTTACCTCTTGCCAATGGCAGTTATCTGTGCAATAGATGAGGGCTGCCTATGTTGGATGCACACAGTAGACTGCCTATACATGACAATGTACAGGTAGTCTTGTGTGTGTGTGTGTGTGTGTGTGTGTGTGTGTGTGTGTGTGTGTGTGTGTGTGTGTGTGTGCCATCCATTTTTACTGTGTGTGTGGGTGGAGAAAGGTGTCAGCCCCTAGGTGCCTTCACTGTCAGTGTGTGTGCACTATACATTCCTTCCTTGCCAAGGCATGGGCATAATGGGCCCACCTCCATCTGCCTACTAGGGCTGGCTCAGGGTATTCATGGTCTGAGTACCTCTCTGCCTGTGGGGCCCTTGGCAATGGTGGCAGGCTGTGAGGGCCTTCACCATTCTGTCCCTGCTGCAGCTGTTTCTGCAGGATCATATTGTGTAGCATGGCACATACTATGAAGATGTGGGCACATGTGCCTCGAGAGTACTGCAAGGCTCTACCAGATATGTCCAAGCAATGGAACCGTGATTTCAGCATCCCAAACACATGCTCTATGATGATTCTGGTTTGTGTGTGTGCCTCATTATGGCGTTCCTGCATGGGTGTGTGTGCATTTCTGATGGGAGTCATCATCCATGGTTCCAGTGCATAGCCAGCATCCCCCACCAGGAGGCCATTTGTGATGTCCCCCCTGGCAAATACCTGATACAGCTGTGAGGCATGCCATATGTGGGAGTCGTGATAGTTTCCAGGGCTGCCAGCACACACATCCATGATAATGCCCTGGGCATTGTACACGACCTGGCAGTTGATGGAGGGATATCCCTTGCAGTTTATGTAGCACCTACCCTGCTCTCCGGGTGATGACTTGATGTGTATGTGCATGCAGTCTATTGCACCCAGTACCTCTGGGTATTCTGCCACATGGTGGAAGAGACGCCTATTGCAGGCAAACTCCTCCTGCATTCAGGGGAAGTATATGTGCTCATTGGCTTGTGCTAACATGGCATCCAGGAACTGGTGTAGTACCCTGGATGCTGATGCCTGTGAGATACCCATGATATTCATAGTTGGTCTTTGAAAGGTACCTGTAGGTAGTATTCTCAGGCTTACACATACCTTTCTATCCACTGGGATGGGTTCCCCTCTGTTTGTTCTGGCTCTGAGGTGTGGCAGGCACAGCTCCACAAGTTATAGGATGTCCCTGTCCACCCTGTAATGCTCTACTATCTCCAGATCATGTAGCCCCTGGTAGGTTACCTTGGGTCTGAACACTCTCCTCCTCCTCTGGTGCCTGAGGTGGTCGTGTGCATCATCCTCCACACCACCTTCAGTCTCCAACACATGCTGGTGGATCAAAGCTATGGCAGCCCCTAACATGGACATACTAAAAGTTCCCCGTCTGTATACACCACTGGTGCAGAGTGTATGGGAATACACAAATATGTGTGAGGTGATTTCACACTTTATACTATTGTGCTATGGATGCTGCTGATGTCATTGGGTGTGTATGAGCTATTCCAGCTGCAGAGTATCTTAATTATGGGTTTTACAATGAGTACTGCAAGCATGGGGCCTTTACTGTGGAGTTATGCTTGCCTGCCTTGTTTAATCTGTTGCCCTTTAATTCACTTTTAAACCTGGACCCCCTTCCATTATCAGGCATGCATCCACCTGCCGTCTTTCTTGTTTTGTACTTTCCTTACCCAGTCATGGAAAATGTGTCTTGTAGCTGATATACTGCAAATCGGCTTTGTTCTGCTTTGACACTTTACTGTTTTCTTTGCAGTACATCCCCTCCCCTTTCCTGTTCTGCAGGTAGCTGCTTGCAGCCTTGTTAACTGTTGTCAATGGCCCACTGTAGGCTTCTAGGTGTTAATTAGTCATTTGTACTCCAATTTCCCTGCTGCAGCATTTCCTTATTTCTTTCCTATATCCTTCCTGTTACAGCTGCAGTGCACGCCACGCAAATCCGTTTACCAGGTTTACGCACGTTTTCATCTCCGTTCACATGCATACTCAGTTACCTTGTGTACTCTCAGCTAAACAAAGCTATGGCCAGTTCAACACACCCCTATCCTGCAGCTTTGCCTAGCTAGGGGCAAACCGGTTTAGCAATGCTCCAATGTGCTTACAGCAATGGCGACACACCTCTCTACTGATGTCATCTTTATCTCAAGGGCACACCTAGGTGTTATAACACTACGAAATAATCCACAAGAGTCTCCGGCACAATGAAGGTTATCCTATTTCCAATAAAAGCAGGCAAACCACTCGAAGAAGTAGCGAACACTTTTATTGTATAAAAATAACAAACCACATCAAAAAGCAAAGGTCGATTAAGCGCTTTCGTCTCCTATTACGGAGACTTCATCAGAATAACTTTTACCCTCATTCCTTTTATAATCATCATTTTCGTTAATTAAACAATCTATTAACAATAATTACATAATAATTAAAGCCATCTACATTAAAGCCATAGTACCACGAATAAACACTAGGTCTGGTGCTTATAATAACAGTTCATTTTAAGGCCATGTAAATAAATAGTAAATATTACTAAAACCTAGTTTTAAGCAAGAAGATACATTAAAGTAGATAAATGGATAAAAAAGATAAATTGATAAAAAGATGATAAAAAATCATAAAGTGCTGCTTAAAGGAAGCTTACATTATTTTTAAGAACTTGTAATACATGTCATAAATAAGTTGTTAATAAATTTGCGTATTTATATATTCTTGTCATACTTTCAAGGACCTCTACTAAAATTCCAGGGACCCATGTTAATGAATACATAAGTGGACAATACCATAATCTACATAACCATACAATAACAGGTACACTTTTAAAGAAGGAGGTCCCTCCTTCTTTAAAGTATGCCAAGAATATATAAATACGGAAACTTATTAACAACTTATTTATGACATGTATTACAAGTTCTTAAAAATAATGTAAGCTTCCTTTAAGCAGCACTTTATGATTTTTTATCATCTTTTTATCAATTTATCTTTTTTATCCATTTATCTACTTTAATGTATCTTCTTGCTTAAAACTAGGTTTTAGTAATATTTACTATTTATTTACATGGCCTTAAAATGAACTGTTATTATAAGCACCAGACCTAGTGTTTATTCGTGGTACTATGGCTTTAATGTAGATGGCTTTAATTATTATGTAATTATTGTTAATAGATTGTTTAATTAACGAAAATGATGATTATAAAAGGAATGGTCGAGGGGTAAAAGTTATTCTGATGAAGTCTCCGTAATAGGAGACGAAAGCGCTTAATCGACCTTTGCTTTTTGATGTGGTTTGTTATTTTTATACAATAAAAGTGTTCGCTACTTCTTCGAGTGGTTTGCCTGCTTTTATTGGAAATAGGATAACCTTCATTGTGCCGGAGACTCTTGTGGATTATTTCGTGGGTGTTTTTGTTTCTTGTTATAACACTACGCTGTGAGGTGTATCCTTACACCAGTGGGGAATCTGTGATTCACTATTACTTCTCTCATTTGCATGACTTTGCCTACTAATTACTAGCTACCATGCATAACACTGTCACAGCCCCTTAGCAACCCTTGCGCCATAGTATGGTGTAGCATGCCTGCCATTGACTATTATGGGGAAATCATGATATGTGTTACATTGCAGTTTTATTCTATATTTTTATATTTTCCTTGTGATCCCCTTTGCGCGCTGCTGCCTTGCTCTTCCACATCGCAATAGTGTGACTATATATATTAAATGTTAATTTTATATTTTGTACATTTTTTTTATGCCAATGGCTACATATTTAGCCATTGGCATATATTAACAATATAATGCATGTGTTTGGTCAGCTGTCATGGCTCCGATTTTATGTTTGCAAAAATGTAAACTGTTTTCTACTGTTTACATTTCTGCATGCTTACCCTATGCCTGCATCACTTCCTGGATATCTACATACCTTAATTTGCATGCTACACTGCTGCACATGGGGTAATTAGCATACAGGGCCCGGGAGTTGTGCGGGTGTAGTGTATGCAGGTAGTGCACATGGGAACAGCTTGTACCTGGATCTCTCGGTGGCCATATTTGGTGTTAGAACGCCGACGCTACGTCTGCACCTGGCGCAAGCTTTATGAATCCTGGGAGATGTTTTAATACTAGATGAGACAGAAGTCTCAGAGCAGTATGTTTTAGAAACCTGACCAAGAAGGAAGATCACTCATCCATTTCATCTTGCCTTGCTTTAGTAAGTAACCAGGGAATAGTAATTCTTTAGAAAAGTCAGGAAAATATGGTGAGATTAGTTAAGTACTTATGTGAATCTATCCATCTGTATTATTTTTAATATTTCCTGTGACTGAAACTCTGGTGTTCATTATAAATACATATTTAGTATGTTCATGTTCTTTTACTGTTTATTATTAAATATATTTAAACTTTTCATTGTAGCTATTCATCTAGAGAATATTTTAACCTTTGAGGATACTTATATTTATTTGGTGACAGTGTGGCCACTCCTGAAAACCTTGCTGCATTCGTCAAACACTACCATTTGTATTAGTATTAATTCTACTCAATATAATTCGGTACCCTTGTAAGATCCTTAGAGTAGCTGACTTTGGAATGTTCTGGTGGCAGTACATACCTTATAGTCTAGGCAGAGGGGGCATTTTCAAAAAAAATTGTGCCAGTCTTTCCCAGGTAGGTGTGTGTGTGTGTGTGTGTGTGTGTGTGTGTGTGTGTGTGTGTGAATCAAATCTAAAATATTGTGTGTGTGTGTGTGTGTTAGATAATTGGAGCAGGGACACAGAACACATGTTTCACAGAGAGGGTGGTGGAGTACTTGGCTTGGAGCACTCGGCTGAGTACTCAACTCTACAACTGTGTCACAAGGGAGTCTTACTGGGGGGCCTGGAGAGAGAGGGATCCACAGCCCACAGGCTGAGTGTGTTCCCTGTGTGCTCTTAAGGGAAATTGTGCTTGGTGCAGACAGCTGCATCTGGAATACTGTGTGTTTCTGTTTCTGTTCCAAGGGTATGTCCCTCACTGGTGCCAGTGTAAGGACTGAGGTCCTTGGTCACTGGCCCAAAGCAGAGATATCACACTCTGCAAAACCAATTTTCATAAAACTAACAAAAGTAAGCTAAATTTAGCCATTTTTTATTTTAGCACCTAAACCATGACCCGATTGTCTGAATTAAAAAACATCTTACTGTCACCTAGTTGGTTTTGTCAAACCACCAAAGCCACCAAAATAAGCATCAATTCCAAAAATCCCACATCCTTCTTGCACTCATCCTCCCAATCATTCAGCCAATGAACTGTAAACCATTCCCCAGTAAAATATGCCCCCATCTCTTTTCCCCCTGCGGTGTCTGTGAAATGATGCAATTGGTCTTGATTGACCCAATCTTTCTGACAGAATGAAATGCCATTGAAATGGTCTAAAAAGAACAACCACAACTCCAAATTTTCTCGGACTAACTTGCTAATCCTCACCCAAAGATTCTTACTTCTCCCACCTCCAAAATGTTAGACTGGGAGTAATTGCCCAACATGCGAAAATTTAGAGACCCAAAAGTTCCATGATGTCCCTGATCTGCACTTTATCTTTATCCATCACCCACGCAATATTTTATTTCAACCACTCTATCTTCTCAAAAGGAAGACAGAACAGGCCCCACACAGCATCCACTGTCAAACCCAAAGAACATAAATCTGTAGCAGGGCCTTCCAACTTCTGCTTTGCAAATGGATTGCCCAGCTCTTCACACAAGACAAGGAATGCCTGCATCCTTTCCACAGCTCTCTGAAAACCTTCACCCACTAACAGGAAGTCATGCAAGTAAAGTACAGCCTTCTGACCATCCACCCTTTGCTGCCAGACCTAGTGTGTACTTGTCATCCATCCCAGTCTGTACATCCCCCCACTGTTGCCAGTGGTGAGGATTGAGGCTCCTAGATTACTGAGCCAGTGCAGCAGCATCACAATACCAATGACATATGCCTTCACCATATCTTTATCCCTCTACACCCCCCACTGTGTGGCTTAGCCTACCTCTCAACTGACTCTTCCTCCCAGCACAGTGCATGCATCTGGCCAAAGCCCAAATTAAAGGGGATATAAATCCCACAACTAGAAACAGATTTCAAACTGAAATCTTAACCAGTGCACAAAAGATTAATAGCAGACTACATGGAAGCAAAGCAGTCACTATGTAAATTTAACTGGAATGATAGATTCAGTGGAAAAAATGCAGAAGAAAGTGGCAGGTTATGAAAGAGAATTTGTTTGAATGCAAAAAAATTAAAAAATGTTTAACATCAGCATCTAGACAACATCTGGAGCATATTTTATCATAGACTTAAGTTACTTGATTAAGGTGAGAGACAAAAAATATAACAAATGAAAATGCAGTTAAACTTTAACTTTGTAAACTGAAATAAATAAGTTGGACAGACAAATTAAATATAGTATGAGACAAGATCAAGAAAGATTTGAAGAAAGTTTATATAAATATACTGAGCATAATAGGAAGCCGTCCTGGCCACTTACCATGTTGATAGTACACCCTAAGAGTCAACACAGTGATCAGGGACCTGGGTACACACACAGACAGTAGCTCTACCTTCAACCATGTTTGTACATCTTGAATGTAATGGTAATGTGCTAAATAAATTGAACTGTATGTCCCCTGTGAACAAAAATAAAATAGATACACCTTAGCTTTGTCCATAGATTACAGTTTTAAACACAATGTCCTACACTTGCCATATTACTCTCTTGGTATAGCACTAGCAAGGATTTGGTTCAGGCCAAAAAAAACTACTCCATTCAGAAAGTGCAATCACAGAAGTCAGTAACAGGGCACACAGCAATCTCACTTCTATATAGAATGTACCACCAGTTGAACTGAAATCAACCTCAAGCCATGCCCTGCCCAGATTTCAGAGCAAAAATACATACCCTTAAACATTTCAAATCATGTGACATCATCTAATTCGTCCAATCTTAGCTTGTGCATAAATTCACTGCAGCAATACTCTTCTTGTGAAATGCTTCCCTCATCGTTGGTTACTGTACATGATTGTACATTTAACAGTATCTGTATTATTTGTTTATAAATTAAATATTTTCTATGCATACAATTTTATCAAAAATATCTTCATTTTATTTCATCTGTTCAGCTCACTAATTTGCATTATTTGTTTGTATAACATTAAGAATGATTTACTTCTATGCATGCATACAGAATTAATTATTCCCTTTATCTGTACCTCTGCATGATTGTGTACAATACATAGCATTTTATAGAGCATTATGGCCTGGATTCAAAAAAAGCTACCACAATGACATGCCTTAACATGCACAGAAGACCGTTGGCAGTAACCTTTCTGATTTATAAGTAGGCTTAAGACAGTGATTCTATGCAGTTTCTAGAATCACTGTGGCACACTGCCTCCACAGGCAGATTATTCCTACTGAGGCATTCTGAGGTAGTAGTTTATGTTAATTAGCTATATCCTGTGTTCTTAAAAATACTGTATCTGCACTAAGAGATTTATAGAGAATCACTAGGGTATGTGGATTAGCCAAATATTATGTGCACACCCTTACATTTAATGGAAGATGCTGCATTACAGGTAAGTGTTGGTGTTGTATTGGAAGGTATTGATGGGGGGGGGGGGGTTCAGTGTGTGCCTGTGTTATTGGAGAGTACAGGTGGGGAGGGATTTCAGTGTGCGCCTGTGTTGGTGGACAGTACTGATGGGGAGGAGTTCCAGTGTGTGTGCCTGTGGTGGTAGCAGGTGTAAATGTCTGCAGAGGTATGAGTGGTTTCTATTCAGCGTGTTTGTGTGTGTGTGTGTGTGCGTGTGTGTGTGTGTGTGTGTGTGTGTGTGTGTGTGTGTGTGTGTGTGTGTGTGTGTAGCACATAACTCTTCTCTTTTCTAGTAGGAATAATACATGCTACTGCTACTCAGAAACAGATATTTAAAAAGCAGTGTGACAAAAACAATGGAAAATGTAAGTGCATTATCAAACAGAGAATGTAAACTATGTGAACTTTAATAAACTCTACTGCAAAATTCAACCACGCAAGTCCATTTATTTTACTTCCAAAACTGGAGATATAAGATGTGTGCCCTCTTTCTTTCAATTATTGGTGACCCTAGTATGTTGGTCATGTAATGTAGTTTTCTGTGTGCTAGACATTTTCAAAAGTCACATGTGATGAGGGGGATTCAGAAAATTGTAAGAAGGGGTAAATCTGAAAATAAGGATATACCTCGAAAAATAGATCAATTATGTGCGGGTTAAATCAGGCCTGAAAATAGGAACATTCCACCAAAATAATGACAGTTGAAAGCTTTCCTTTCATACCCCTCGATTCCCTCTATACTCTTTGTAAATATTACGTGGAGTGCCTTAATAGAATAACAGATTATGCACAAGAAAGTATTTTATGAACACTAAGAAGTATGAACAGGGCCGGCCTTTGGTCAAATGGTGCTCTAGGCAAAAGGGCTCCACAGCACCCCCTTACACCACTCGGTGCCCCCATCCTGGTCTACCTACACCATCCAGATTACTGGAAAAGCACCCCTGCTAGAACGGCGCCCTAAGCAGCCGCCTTGCTGGCCTATGCCCAACTGACTTGTAACCACCTGCAAATTATGAGGGCATGACATATTTACGAGACAAAATCATGCAAATTCAGTAAAATCAGGGAGAGTTGAAAGGTATGGGCATAAGTCCCTGTGTGTGTGTGTGTGTGTGTGTGTGTGTGTGTGTGTGTGTGTGTGTGTGTGTGTGTGTGTGTGTGTGTGTGTGTGTGTGTATCTATGTGTTTGAATGTGTTTATATGTATAGGAGAATGAATGGCAGGGGAGTGCCTGTGCCAATGTGATGCATGGACTGCCAGTGGTGATTACTACAGAAAAGAGTTTATTAGTACTAGGTGGTAATACTGTCTAATTCAGAGACATGCAGCTTAGTTGATAATGATTTATTTCCTCATTGTGGTTAATCATGTCTCTGAATTGTATTTTCTGTATTCAAGTAAATTGTGCTTTCTGGGTGGTCTATATTACATTATCAAAGTTTCAAAACTTTGAATCTGAGATGGTTAACACCATATAATCGAAGTCTTGAAACATCGAAAATGTAATAAAACACAACAATCTACAAAAACAAACCACTTAAACGGTCTAAGCAGGGGGGCAAGCCCCCCCCCTGCACCCCCCATACCACCGCTGCTTAAATATACCAACTCCAAGATCGCACTACAGTGCAGAAAAGGAAAATCTTCCCTTTCTGCGCTGTCCATTAAAAGAGTTGAAGTTTCAAGACTTTGATCATATGGTGTCGACCATATCAGATTTGAAGTTTTGAAACTTCAGTCTTCTGATATAAACCCTTTCTGGACCTAGCAGTTTACACAAACACTGGGAAGCTTTTTTAATCTCAGCCTATGATCAGGACTCTGATCATAACAACTTAATTAGTGTTTGAGACATGGATGCCAAGAAATTCACCTCCAGAATGAAGTTCAAGAGGAAAATAGTGGAATCAATGCCAATAGCACACAATAAAGGTAATGACTGGTGAGATCTGATCATAATTCTTTATAGCATGTATAGGTTTAGTAGCTTCATGTGTCAGTAGTTACAGAAAAAACAAGTCTAGAAGCATGAAGTGTTAGAAACCAGGTAAATATTTAGCACTGCCAAATAGATATCAGGCAGAAATGAAGAGCCCCTGTAAAGAAAGAATAACTTCAAATGCTATTAGACACTGTTCTGCCACAATTTTTGATTATGCATGGTAGAATGAAGAATTTAACAGCTTTTAATGCTCTTCTACTTCTGCCACTGTTCTGTGCTGGCCGGTACTGTCTGTTATTAATCTCTTTTTTGGGATCCAGTCTTAACTGTTTGTATATGTGCTTAAAAATGTTGTTAAGCACATTTCTGACATGATAAAGTTGCTTAACAACCTTGTTTTCATCCTGCTTTGGGAGCATAATCAAGACACCCTATGTATTACATCCAGTTTCTATACATTTATGTCATTGTTCTTTCTCTGATTCCATCTGAAAATGAACCTTGGTGGGGTTAACTTGTTCAATAAAATAAAATTATCTTTAAAAAATACGTATCACTCTCTGTGCTGCAGACTTGCCCAAGATGCAGGTTGGTGATCCAAAAACAGATTAAAAATCCAAAGATGCAGTGACAGCACACTAAAATAATGCTGACAGACTTGCACAGATTCAATACTCTGTTAAGGGAGTATTAGAATTGTGTCCCGACTCATGAACAAATGTCTTCATAATACTACTTGGCAAGAATATGTATGTATCAATGCAAGTTACTATGTTTTGCAGGTTTTCCCATTGCCTTGTGATGTGGTGACTACAGAGCTGATATGTTAGAGTAGTAGGAAAAGGCCTCATAAATTAGTGGGGTAGGCCCCACACAAAATTGAGTCTGCTTGAAAAGCAAACAGTTTAAATTATTTTTGATAATCTTGTTTTTCTGTTAAAATATGTTTTGATTAGCTGATATGAATCCGTTGAGAAATGTAGTTGAATGGAATTCACAGTAAGTGAGGCAAAGTAGTCCATCTATTCTGTAACTACATCACTACATATTTCCCTAAATGAATCACGCAAAGAGGATTGTATTCATTGCAACAATTATAATTTCTGTCGTTGCATAATGCATTAATATAAAGTGAAGCATAGTTATGCAAGGATTTGTTCACTTTTGCTGCAGATTTAGTGCTTGGATCTCACTATGATGATGAAACACTACTGGTATGAGTAAATGCAAATACAACTCTATTACTGCATATTATTGTTACACTGGAGAGTACTTATTAACAAGAATATAGTGACCTTATTGGACACAATACTCTCCGCCCAGGAGTAGACATTTCTAATTAGCTAATAACAAAAATTCTGGGTACCATAAACAAATCAATGACCTTTTGATTTTTTTTTTACAGAGGGATGCAAAGTTATTAAACAATGATAACTTAGTTTTTAAAAGTAAATGTTCTTTTCCTTCAACGTAAAGCCCTGCCAATAAAAATTAACAACAAGTATAAAACTCACTTTCCATTCCTCTTAGAAACATGTTAACAATTCATTCAGCCATTTAAGGTGGACTTAGAAATATGTTAACAATTTACATTCAGCCATTTAAGGTGGACTTAGAAATATGTTAACAAGTCACATTCAGCCATTTAAGGTGGCCTGGCCTACATTACGTCTGACAAGTTCCCATTACATACAGTACAATTTATAAAGCTAGCATGTTTTTCCCATTTGACTTTGACCTCACATTGTATGTAAAAAAATAATTTTTAGAATAACAGTATTGGTTTATATATTGTCAAATGTCAGGTGGGATACTGAATATGCCGTCTAAAGTGACTAAATTTTGAATGTATGTTAACTAAAAGGACTCGAAAGTGAGTTTAAGTATTCTAATGTATTTATTACTGTTGGCAGGACTTTATAGCCTAGAATGTAATACTGAAGAATATACGGTAACAGCTACCATTTCTATGATAAAAAAAGTTTCTTCAAGTCCTTTTGTTTGTTACTCTTCTCTTTTCCTTGTTTCATTCTTTCTTTATTTCATGTAGTTTATGGTAAACAAAGACTTTTCTAAACATTACAAATACTGAATATAAATAACATCACCTGTCACAGTTATCCTGATTTATATATTTTTCTCCTTCCAAGAAGAACTTAAAACTGGCAATGAAAGAGGATTTACCTCACAAGCCACAATGAAAACTTAGCCAGGTACATGACCTGTTTTGTCATTTTTAGTGTTATGAATACAGTTTCTCTTTCTGCATGCTTATTTTACTCAAAGAAATTACTTCATATGAACTGCTTTTTATAAAGTCTTTCCATGCTTATTATCAAATGCTAGACAATGTTATCTGATAAAATGAAGAAACAATCCGGGGTGGATAGCGGTACCATTTTTCATTTATATACAGCAGTACTCACGTATACATACACACACATTTCTTTCATCCTAAATCTTTTCCACCCTCTCTCTCTTGCTCTCTCTCTTTTTCTCTCTCTCTCCACTACACAATCTTTATTTTTCAATTTCTCTTTCATCTCACTTTTGTTTTGTTTTTTTCTCCTTTGTTTCTTTCTGCTACCTACTTTCAACAAATTTCACTCTCACTGAACCACTGCAATATTCCCAGCAATGTATGTATTCTTACCTATGCATGTAAAATAAAAACATTAATACTAGTGTAGTCAATTTTTTTTGTGCATACTTTGGAGCTGTTCTAACCAGTTGTCCTTTAAAAATGGTTACTCTGGAGTCTGTTAGGCTTTCCCGGTAAACAGATGTCAATGAATAAATAAATAAATTAAATAAATCCTGTTGCTTTAACTCAGAATTAAATTTTATCATAGTCTGTCTCTTACATATGTAGTTCATAGGTTCATAGGTGTTTACTAGGCTAATGGGGTCTATATTAGATCATCGAAACGGTAGAATTTTGAAGGATCGAATATTGAACCCAATATCGTGAACGCTGAAAACAGTGAAGCTGCACAAAATCAAATTCTTTCCTAGGGAAAGAATTCAGTTGGCCGTTGTTGTGGCTTCCCTGTTTTCAGCGATGCGGTGTAAAGTTATGAGTTGAGTTAAGGTAAGTGTGTGATTGTGCGGATGTTCGGGTTAGGGCATGGTTTAGGTGAGTTAGGGTTAGGGCGCGGGTCAGGTAAGTGTGCGATAGTGAGAATTTGGGGTTAGGGGCAGGTTAAGTGAGTTAGGGTTAGGGCGCGGGTGAGGTGAGTGTGCGATAGTGACAGACCTTAGGGTTAGGGTCTGGGTTAAGGTAAGTGGATAGATAGTAGTGTATGTGCAGTGTAGTGTAGGGTTAGATGTAACTTTTAAATGTATGTGTGTGGATTGCTGATTTTTAGTGTGCTTGTGGTGTGTGTGTGTTTCTCGGAACAGCAAATTTTTTGCCTGGGAAAAAATTCTCTGTTTTGAGGTTTTGATATTGTTAGGGTTCGGGTTTTGCAGTTCGATGTTACAGCATTCGATAATGAGCCGTTTTGATGATCTGATATAAACCCAGCTAACGACCACAAGGGCCTTTTAAAGCCTAGCCATGCATCCCAAATCTCTGACAAGTTCTGATACTCTTGATAAGTGTAAGCAGGGGCTTGGGGGAGGAAACATTTGCAAACTAAGGCCTAGGAGATGAACCATTTACAGATTGCCTGTGT
>NC_056743.1:221693218-221753218 GCF_019279795.1 Protopterus annectens
TAACAGTGAAAGAAAAAAACAGATGCAGAGATGATACTTGAAGCATATGCCATTACTCATGGCAATAGAAATTATGTTTTTCATAATGATACCACCAGTGTTAAAAAGCAAGAGTTGTGACACATGCTTATAGCTATACTATTATTTTTGCTTACTTTGTCCATGAACAGAATATGTTGACTATTAAGGATGACAAACTACTTGACTTAGAAAACTGGTTTCTTTCTTTTTTCCCCTTTGCTAGTCTCTGCTTTACATTTTTCATATCCAAGTTCAAAGTGCTGTAGTAGGCTTGTGTGTAAATTGACTGCTGAGTGAGTACTGTTTGCTTTTTACTGATATAAAAGCTGTAAGCTACATTCAGAAGGTGTCTTAGAAAATGTCCTCTAAGGATAGTGCAATGATTTATCTACAGAATGAGAGGAAGTGCTGGTTGGAGAGTGTGATATAGAGTTCCTCTAATGGTGGGATCTACTGTCTGCAAGGGAGCTTCTTAGCATTAACCTAACTATGTTTTATGGCCCAGACCTTGACTGACAGGCTCTTCCATGTGATGTGTAAGTCTGATGAAGCCTGGCTGCCTTCTTCATTTTTTGTGGAATCCACTTCACTGTCTGCAGCACTTCCTTGAGATGCATGTGATATATGCCCTAGTCATCCAAAACACATGAGGACATCTCCCTGTGCATGTGGACATCTCCATGGCTACATCCACCTATGTTTCTAGTGTGTCTGTTAAGACCTTTATAAGTGTCCACAAGGAGGCTATCATGGATGGTCTATGTGAAACCATACTGTGTAAGAGTATAATCATGGTACTGTCCTTGGTCTACTATTCTAGTGCTTAGTTTGTCAGAAGAGAAATCTTCTGGTAGAGAGAACAGATATCCTTAAATCCATGTTCCCCTTCTCCCTCCTTTCTCCAAAGCAGTCAGTCACTGCAGCCACTTTGGATGTTGCTTGGGGAGTAGTTTCCAGAGGGATAAAAGTGCAGGGCATATGGGACACAAAGGATAGACACATACACATAAATGTCAAGTAGATGCTTGCTGTGATTAAGGCACTCAACTCTGAACCATCTTTTTTACCCAGGACCTCTTCAAATGGTTACTGATAATACTACGGTCATGTAGTATATCAACAAACAAGGGGGAATAGGTCACACCCCCTTTGCAGACTAGCCATGTTAGCTTAACAGAACAATCTCATTCTACAGGCATCCTTCATTCTGTCTGAGCAAAACTGTGTAGCAAATAAGCTGCACAGGACCAGGGCAGACCCTCATGAATGGAAACTGGATCAGGGAGTCTTCCAAATTTTGATCTATCAGTGGGGAATTCCTAAAGTAGACCTCTGCCTCCTCTCTGAACAATCAACTGGCAAAAATCTGTTCCAGGAATCCATGCAAGAAGGCCTGAAAAACAGAAGCCTTTTCCATTCCTTCGACAGGAATGCTCCTGTATGCTTTTCTACCATTTCCACTAATATCCAGGGTATTGCTGAAGAATCAGGAGGCATCCTCCAAGATCATCACATCATCACTCCTGGTCCCTCACTAGGATGTAGCATACTTGCATTTCTGCATGTGGTATAGAAACAGAGTAGGTGGTGGATGCAGTAGTGGAGAGATCACAGGCTGTGTGTGTGTGTGTGTGTGTGTGTGTGTGTGTGTGTGTGTGTGTGTGTGTGTATATATATATATATATATATATATATATATATATATATATATATATATATATATGTATATAATGTGACCCATATGGACAGCCTCATGGTACAAACTGCAGAATCATAATAATAACCAATCCCTACTACTACTGGCTCACCAAGGGAGGGTGTGGCTATGCCATCAAACATCCTTATCCATTAAAATGTAATGACGCTCTCGGACAGACTGGGAGGAACACATCAGCTGTTCATGCCGCACCTATCCCCTAGGAATATCCCTCCTACTTGTGCCACATCTTATATCCTGGTGTTTTCCAAACATACCCATAACATTTACCTGACCTCTTGTGTGCACTTCTGCCCTCTTGTTGCTCTGTATTTGTCTGTCTGCAACTATATATTGTCCTATCCTCCTCTACACTTTCACTTTTTTTGTTCATTCTCTTTTCTTCTTTCCAAACAAACAGAAAAGGGGACTCTTTACCTGAAAAAAAAAGTTGGTGTACTTGAATAATCGTACGTATTCTTTTGCGTTGTTCTTTTATTTGATTGTCTGCTTGCTCTTCTCTTTCTATACTTTTCTGTACACCCCCTTTTTTCCATTTATGAATACAATAGGGCTCTATAAATACAGACACAATAGCAGGTCAGTTTCAAATAATATATGGCTTCTTAGCTGTATGAATCACTTGATGCCATTTCACTGAGGGATACCATAAGTTGTGCAGCTTAGCTGCTAAAAACAGTGGTTTATATTCAGCTATGGTGACCTGAGTTCTGATTTTCTTTACCTGAAAGATTTATTTATTTATTTATTTTACATTTGTTTACCAGGATTGTCTGACTGTGCTCGAAAAAATACCTAACTGTTTGTTGCACTGATAGTCTATGGAGTCTCTGATGCCTTTCTTTGCATATATTACACTGCCCAGCTTCTGCGTACTTGCACAGTTACATTGGTCAGGAAGGATGATTTGCATATTAGATCATTTACATATCCCGAAGCGTAGCTAACTATAGATAGATGTGACTATAGATAGTCATTGTTTCCCTGTGTCACCTTGTGGTACCCCTTGGCTGTGCAATGTTTGTGAAGAAGTGCAGTGTATGTGTAGGAATCCCAGCCAGTGTCATTGTCAGAAATAGGCAATTAGTTTAAGATGTTTGGGACAGAGAAAAAAAATATGCCAGCAGGCTAAAGGCTGGTAGAAGTAAGCTGAAGAAATGTAGAAATGTAGGAACAAAACTAATCCAAATGATCATAAAGAGTGTAAGATGTTTAGCCTTATACAATTTTAATAAGACACTTACAAAGTTGTGCCTCCCTTTCTAAGCACTTAATAGTGCTCATCTCTGAAACTGAACAGGTCATAAAAGATAACCCTGTTAGAAAGTTGTGTCTATCCATCCAAACATCAAGATGACCATTAAAGGTAGTCAAAATAGTACTTTATTTGACCTGTAGTGGGGTGGCAATGCATTGATTTAGGAATTTCTTACTCCAGTGAGTTTTGTTTATTTGCTGTTGTATGTTTATGTCCCTAGTGCAGGTGTTTGTAAATTTACTGGCTTTGCAAATGGAATAGGAGGGTAAACAGGACTGGGTCATTCGTGGCTCAAAATGCAAGACACTAGCTCATCCTGGAGCGGCGTTTAGATTACTGAGTATAAGGAGAGAGGTGCTAATATACTGGGAAATTTGCAGGATTATACTCCTTTAATTTTCCTTGTCAGGTATCTTTAGTGCCTTTAAAGTTAAGTGATATGCTTGTTTTTATACATACCAAGAGGGGCATTTAATTCCGTGATGTATCTAATAAGGAGGGCTACAGTGGTAGGATGACATCTTTGGATATTCCCTTGGAATTTAATTGCACCAGAAAAAGTTCCTGACTATGGTAGAATGATGATGACCAAATGAGGGGGAGTTTCTCACAGAAGGATCCAAGTGTCATATGATTGTATTTGGTGAAAGAGCAGTATCTACTGCTTCCCTATACATACTCAAGCTGAAATTGCTTGAGGTTTAGTAGTCCACAGGAAAAAAAAAAAAAAAGATGAATGGCATAACGCCAAATGCCTTTTCCCGTAGGAAAACATTGTATGTGCTGTTTCTAAGTGTGTGCTGGCAATGATTTAGCAGTTTAAGGACATTTCTCACTTCTTCAAATTGCTATGACCATAGCGTTGGCACATATATGTTCAGAGGTGGGGGTGGCATACCCCCCCCCCCACAAAACAATTTTTTTGCCCTTTTAACTTTTGGGCCTTTTTTGTCATTTTGACACATCAGCATTTAGGAAGTTGAACCAAGCTGATTACAGTGCCCAGCTTGTAGTCATTAGCAAACTAATTAAATCCTAAATGGGAGATGGTCCAACACTGATCCTTGTGGCATACCACTAATTATAATTACACATTCATAGCAGATGCCACCAACATTCAAAACTTGGTATTGGGTGAGTAACCAGTTTGCAAGCTATTGTATAACATATGGATTTACATTGTCTGTCTAGTTTACTTAATAATACCAGCATGGGTGACAATATAAAAATCTTTGGTGAGATCAAAATAAGCAGTGTATATTAAGATACCAATGCTCACAGCCTCTGCAGCTTTATTAGTTTATGAGGTTTAGTAGACAAGAACTACCCTTCAGTAAACCTGACTGACTGGGAGTGCAGATGAGTTGAAATATGTGCAAAAATAAGTTCTGCTCTGATATGTCCCATGGCCTTGCATACAAGGCTGGTGAAGCTGAGGGGCTTACAATTACCCAGGTATGTAGAGGGCCATCCTTGTAGATAGGAGTCACAGGCACTGGTCTCTAGGTATAAGGCAGAATACCTTGTGGATAGGCTGAGGCTGAAAAGTTTAACCAGACACTTGAACATGGCATACTTTGCTATTATGAGAATGCAGTCTGGTATGTTACTTGGTCCATAGAAATATTATTTTTAACCTGTGATTGTGGTTCTAAAATGTACCCAAAGGTGATTTCAAGGGAAACTACATTTTCAGGAATACTATTGGTAACAATTTGGGTAGATGGGATAAAGTTAACATTAAATTTGTCTGCTAATATATTGGCTAAATCCTCAGGATATGTAATATTGTTATAGATGAGCTAAAAGTATTTTTGGACATTATTCCTTAATCTCCTGATTTGTAGTATCTTTGATATGTGTAGAAACCTTAATCTCATGCTATGCCTTACATTTTCTAATAGTGCTCTTAAATTCCTTGCTAGCAGGTTTCAGTGTGGTCCTGACATAAGATGATATGGCCGTCTTACATCTTTTCATTGTTTTCATGGTTTCCACTAAATAGCTTGTCTGTGTAACCTTTTTACTCTTTGGTTTGGATGTTAATTGGGATATTTTGCAGGCATCTTAATTTTTATGGGCATCAGCTGGGTTTAAAGACTCTGTGTTTCTGAAATATAACCAAACAATCCACTTATGACATGCTGATGAGGTCAATAAAAAAGGCCGAAACATGCATGTCCACAGCTAGTGCAGTTTAGCATTATTATACTCAAAGCATGCAAAAAGACTTAAAAGGTAAAAAAGTCATGGACATTCAGAAACTTTGTAGATGAACCACTTAATGTCCTTAAAGGGTCATTTGCCTATATCCCACGGGTCTCCTTTATAAGGGCTTTGCATGTGTGGCATATGCCAGTATGGCTGGATGAAGTATTGCAAATAATCTTATGTCATTTGACTGTCATAATGATTTGTGCAGATGCTTGTATTAAAATGTATTTGTAAAAGGTGCTTATGTTAAAAATGCTGCAACAGAATCTTAACAATGTTCTGAATGCGTATTGTGCCAGAGTCAGGTGACTAGATGTGATGTCATTTTATAACCAGCTGAAGGACAGACAACTGGAAGCAGCAGTTTATTGTTTGTTTTTGTTTTTCTTTGGAATCTGATATAAAAGATCTATGTCAGTTATCACAGTTAAGTTGTTAGTTGAGTCAGTGTAGTATCTCATATTGCCTTGTGGAAGTGAGCATCTCAGCAGTACATCTTGCCTTGCAATACTAAGTGAGTTAACTAGGGACAGTTTCTCTCTAGTTCAATTAGGAAAAATACAGTGAGATTAGTTTAGTATTATTTTTTTTCTACATCTGTGAGATTCTATCCAACTGTGTTATTTTTATATTTCCTGTGACTGAAAACTCTGATGTTTATTGCAACTAAATATTAAGAACTCCTGTCTTCTATTTTATTATCCATTATTAAATATTTTTATACCTTTTCATTGTGTCTGGTCTTTTAGTGAATACATTTAACAACTTGAGAGTACTTGTGCTTATTTCATTGACCCTGTGGCCACTCCAATAAGCCTTACTGCTTCGCTCACAATCTACTATTTATATCAGCATTAATTTGACACAGTATAATTGGTTTTCCTTTGTAAGAGCCTTAGAATATCTGGCTGGTGGCAGCAATCTACCTTGTAGTCTGGAAAGAGGAGACACAGTTGTTGAATCTGTTCCAGCCTTTCCAAAGTGTGTGTATGTGTGTGTGTGTGTGTGTGTGTGTGTGTGTGTGTGTGTGTGTGTGTGTGTGTTTGTGTGTATGTGCGTGAAAAATCAGATATTTAAGAGTGTGTGTGTCGTATACTTGGAAGTGGGACACGGTGCTCCTACATGGGTCTTGTTTGGGATCTGGAGAGACAGAGAGTCCAATCCCAGTGGAGCATGTTCCCCTGTATGATCTTGGTGGGGGGGGGGGTGCTTGATGCAGAGAGCTGCATTTGAAATACTGTGTAAATCCATCACTGTTTCAGTGACATTCTTTCTCACTGATGGTGGTGAGGATTGAATGTCCTTGATTACTGGTGTGGGGTAAAGAGAGACCATCACAACACATGCATAATGACTTAGAAGATAAAAGAAGTCATGGACATTCAGAAGCTTTGTAGCTGAAACACTCAATGTGCCTAAGGGGTCATTTGCCTATATCTCATGGGTCTTCATTATAAGAGCTTTGAGGTATCACACAGTTAATAATCTAGTTTGGCTAGGTATTTCTTGCCGTTTTTATTATATTATAAAACTGATAAATGGAGTCAGTTTTTGTTATTATTTATTTATTTGATATTTGTTTTGCCAGGAAAGTCTGACTGGGATAATATCCCATTTTCAGCAGAAGCACTGGAGAAAAGTTCCACACTGACATAGTATGGTTATAGTTAAATAAAGTTATTACAAAGCATAATACAAAAAATGACATATTAACTAAGTGAGGACACTCAAATTCAGTTCATACAGTGTGATCCAGTACATATATAGTGTCAATATTTAGACAGCTATAACAAATTGAATAAAAATACAAAAAAAGTTATTTTAAAAAAAAAATGCTTTTTATTCAGTTGCTCTAAAAAGTAAAAAATAAGAACGAAGTGTGAAAACTTTGCAAAAGAAACACAGACAAGCTGATTTCAGAAAAGCATTCCAGATTGGTTTTACTAATTCTGTTGCTGATTCTGGTAATGAGGTACCAGAAGAAGTAGCAGGAATCAGCAAACCCGACCTCAAATGCTTTTTTGAAATCAGCTTGTCTGTGTTTCTTTTGCAAAGTTTTCACTCTTTTTTCTTATTTTTTTTTATCTTTTAGAGCAACTCAGTAAAAAATATTCTTTTTAAAAAAATCTTTTTTTATATTTTTATTTTTTACTTTTTAGTCTTTAAGCAAAATATTGTTCTTCTGCCATTAGTAAGACAGCGGAAAAAATATCAAGCTTTGAAACATTGGCAATTTGAGCTAGCAGCTTTTTTTAGCAGTAGTAAAAAGCTGGTAGTGTGTTGTTCAAGATTGTGGCACAACAGGGACTGTTTTTTCACTTTCTCCACTGTAGTATGGTTTAGGAATTGATATAAATTATCAAGTGGTATGGGGGCCAGGGGTTGGCTTATCTCATTGCATAGATACTGTTTGCAGTGCCATCAATGTTTTGTGTTTCAGCTTTATGTGGTCAACCTTTTGTGCTTTGCTATTTGAAGAATTCACTGTTATAAATGTATTCCCAATCAAATATAGTTCACTAAACTGTTTTCATCAAACTGTGTTTAACCTCAAAAGTTCTGAATTAGAGGTTGGGAACTGTTTCACCTTCTGTATAGGAACCCAATGAAATGTAAAATATAATGTACTGTACGGTCATAGGATCTAAGAGTAACATATTTTAGTTACGGAATGATTTATGAAAGATTTGTTAAATAGTGTTTCACATACACTCACTTCACAAGTTCCATACTCCCTCTCACTTTTGGGTTTCTGTAAGCATATCATGCCTTACTTTCTATCTGTTCTTCTATATCCTCAACGGCTGTATTAATAGTGCTGCATGAAATGTCTGCATAGTGGGAATCCTTCAGGGTTTTATACCCCTGCAGAAAGACTCAATTTTATTGTTGTGAATCACAAACTTCCATTCTCTGCCATGCTGTGTGTTTTTCTTTTACATTTCCTTCTTATGTAGCTTTATTTGAGCTTGTGTGTGTGTGCTTGTGTGTATTATCTTATTAATGACAGAGGGGGAATATTTTTCTTAAAGACTAAAATATTGTGGGTGTGTCATTATTTTTACTCTCCAAGTAAAATAGTGTCCCTCTGCATTAGCGAGAGTGTAATGAGACAACGGAAAAAAAAAGATTGAGGTGTGTGTGTGTGTGTGTGTGTGTGTGTGTGTGTGTGTGTGTGTGTGTGTGGCCTCGCTAATAACACAGGGACAATATTTTATTTAAAGACTAAAATATTGTCCATGTGTCATTATTTTTAGGCTTTAAGTAAAATGCTGTCCGTCTGTCATTAGTGAGACAATAGTGAGACAGCAGAAAAAAATTGGCTTAAAAACAGAAAAGAGCTAGAAAGCTAGTTTTGATAAAAAGCATTCTATTAATAAAAACGTTGCATGCTTATTCGATACTTACAGTATATGGCCAGAAGTTTTCTAGATGTTTTAATGCCGGTAAGTACATTTTCAAAATGCTATAACCCTTAACTGCTGCTTATGTTTCTCCTTAAATAATTGTTACAGCTATCAGAAAGTAGTTGACATTTTCACAATAACAGACATTTACCAGAAAAATGCCATCTGCTACTTTTTTCTGTAAGATCATAATATAAAAAAGTGATGCAGAAAAAGCTAATCCATGCTTACAGACAGGAACAAATAAGCCTTAAACAAGAAGCTTGCATATACATTGTGATAAAGTTTTTCAAACAACATTACTACATGGCACAGGGATTTTTCTAGTCTCTGATTAGTTTTATTAGCATATACCTGCCCTCACCTAGAAGTTAAGCTCTGTGTAGGTCTCTTATGCATGTGCCAGCTGAAACTTGTGACTTTACAGCTATTACTCTTGTATGACTTCATATCTGTATAGGCTTAAACAGAGTCAGAAAATATGTGGCAAAATGACCTGGAATAGTTTCTGTTCAGCTATCTGAAAATAGGGTTGTTCTAATGTGCCAAAAAAAAATTTCTACAATGTCAAAAACTGAATTATTTCTTACCCAAAGCTCATTTTACACTGCATGAAGGGGTAATAATTCCATTATGCTTACACTGTGACAATACTGATGCTGTGCTTCATTGTCAAGCCTCAGGTCATACTACATGAGTTGGTTATATACTGTAAGATGCTCATCTAAACACCTACCTCGTACTGATATCATCTGAATAACACTCATAGCAATAAGAATAATAATTGAAATAGCCTGATATTTCTTTCTGTAACATTGTCAACATGCAAGTCAATATGGACTGCGTTTCTTTAGTTACTTTAACTAACAATCCAGCATTGAAATGTTATGACATCCTCCGAGCATTTCTGTTTTAGGTTTTCTCCCATGTGATAATCTCTAGTATGGCTGTTGGTACAAGAATCCAAATATTTAACATTTATAGCTTTTCCTGTGTTTTTCTTTTGCTATGACTAATATGTATTCATTCTACTGAATTTCACTTATAGAATCAAAAATGTCAGAAGGCACTGACCACCTACATATTAATACATTTTAAACAATATCGACAGGCTCAAAACAAAATGTGCTTGTGTGTGTGTGTGTGTGTGTGTGTGTGTATGTTGGAGCAGAAAATTGATGCAAATCAAGGTGTGTGTATGGAGCAGAAATGTGCTACGGATAGAGGTTTGTGTGTGTGAAAGAGGGAAGTGCCAAGAATGGAGGTGTGTGTGTGTGTGTGTGTGTGTGTGTGTGTGTGTGTGTGTGTGTGTGTGTGTGTGTGTGTGCATAGCAGCAAATTGCCGAGAATCGAGGTGTGTGTGTGTGTGTGTGTGTGTGTGTGTGTGTGTGTGTGTGTGTGTGTGTGTGTGTGTGGAGCAAGAAAGTGCCAAGAATGGGTGTGTGAGTGTGTGTGTGTGTGTGTGTGTGTGTGTGTGTGTGTGTGTGTGTGTGTGTGTGTGTGTAGCAGTAAATTGCTCTGAATGGAGGTGTGTGTGTGTGTGTGTGTGTGTGTGTGTGTGTGTGTGTGTGTGTAGCAGGAAAGTGTTGTGAATGGAGGTGTCTGTGTGGAGGAAGAAAGTGTCAGGAACAGAGGTGTGTGTGTGTGTGTGTGTGTGTGTGTGTGTGTGTGTGTGTGTGTGTGTGTGTGTGTGTGTGTGTTTGCGTCTGTGTGTGTAGAGAAGTAAGTGCCATGAAAGCAGGTGTGTGTGTGCAGCAGAAAGGTGCTGTGAATGGAGGTGTGTGTCTGTGGGGCAGGAAGCTGGTGTGAATGGAGGTGTGGGTGTGTGGAGCAGGAAAGTGCAGCAAACAGAGGTGTGTGGCCAAACATAGTTACAGTGTATAAATGATGTAGGGAGATGTGAGATTTTGTGTGTGTGTGTGTGTGTATGTGTGTGTTTGACTATGTCTGTGCTTGTAGTATAGTACATTCTGCTCTGTCCATATGTGGTTCTGTCATGTCTTTGTTTGTGTGTACCTCGTCAGCAAGAAAATCACCATTTTTCCTCTGTCTTGTGAGAACGTGACAGAGCCACAAAGCCAGCTTCAATAAAAAGCATTCTAATAATAGTAATAAAAAAATAAGATTGTCAGAATATTGCATAAGTTACAATGAAGCAGACAGAATTTAAATAAGCAAAATACTTTTTTGCAGTGAAAAATAAATATACAGTTTTATTCAAAAACATACAGAATTGTCACTATCTGTGAGTAAATTGCCCTTATCATATTTATTACCATTCTTCTTAGAAATAGTGCAATTATTTTGGCCTTCAGATTTAGCCTTACTCCTCCTAGATTTACGATGTTCCTCATAAAATCAAACTTGTTTCTGGGCATATACTTTACCTAATATATAAACAAAGCCTACATAAAGATTCGCTACCACTAATTTACATAGGTTCTAGTATATAAAGATCTTCTATTGTAAAAAAATAGGAAATTGCTTCTCTTTTTTACTTTCTGCTTTTATTTTTAAAGGTCAGTGCTATAATTTTCAGTGTTTAGAGGTAGAGAGGTATGATTAATATTAATTAGTGAAAGATGAAAATCATTAAATGGGAATTGTAAAGAAAATAAACTGAATAATATAAAAAAGCAAACTGAAAACTACCTGGGTTAAAGTATCAGGCATGGGCAAAGATGTATAAATTAAATCCGATATTTTATAAAAGTATTCAATTGAAAATAGTGTATGGGATAACCATTATCCAGTAGAGGTGTGACAGCACAAACACAAATTTGTGTAGCAGATGTTGTTTCTATGTTGGTAAAAAGGCCTACAGGTATGTTCACACTGGAAAAATAATAGGTAAGATACCATCTAACTTGACAAAAATAATCTACATAAGGAATGTGGTGTACGGTGGTTTACTATATACAGAAATTATAACAATATATTGTATATTCCTGCAATGTTGCTGAATGATGGAATTTAAAGGCCTCTTTCTTTTCTGAGGCTTGTTCTGAAAGAGTTATTGCATGTAAAAGAGTTATTTTTCAACAGGGACAATGATAGTGGTATGTATGTGCAGTGGAAGGATGATAAGCATTATAGTATTTTCTGAAAATATGTTTTTATAACACATTTATTGTGAGTTTAAAAGATAATGATAGTTAAACTATGCACTTTAGTAAGATGATGGATAGCTTCCCACCCTGGGAGACATTGTTTTTTATGCAGTTCTCTGATTTTTAGGGCTTTCTCAGTCCTTGTGGCATACCTAACATGAATGCATTTTTATGGCACTCTATTCCAGTCTTCTCTGTCCCTTTCTTACCATCACTGCATGACTTGCGCTGCTGCTGACATACAATAAACACGTGGCAAACAATCAGTAGCACAAGCAGGCTGACATCTTCAGCTTTTCTCTTGTTTTCCTACAATCCATATACTGTTGCTGTGGCTTTTACAAAAGGGGGGGGGGAGTTAGCCTGCTTTTGCAGCTTATAACACTGTGACATCTTTATGAGCGACAAAAATATGTATGGAATAATAAGTGGATATTTCAGTGTATCCCTTCAGCCTGTACTGTATGTCCACTGCTGTATTTGTTGCAGGGCTAAATTTTAGCTGACCCTTCAAGCATCTCAGGACCATAGTATAGTGTTAAGCATCAGGCTAAAGTTTATGTGACCCTTCGAATACCTGAGTACCTGAGGACCATTCTGTTAAGCATCAAGCTCTACACCCATTGTATCTGTATAAATGTAGACTTGTTTATAGCTTCTGGGAACTGGCAGTTCTATTTTCTTTTTTTGCCAACATACAAATTCTGCACAAATGTCAGTTCAGACTGATAATCTTGGCAATTATTTATTAGAGTAATCTAAGTCCATCCATTTTAAATGCACTGATGTCTTGATACCTTATTCTGTCTTTTCAATAAACTATTTTTCCAGCTTGCTTCAATAACCTCTTCAGTGAATTGTGGGTGGGAACTCGTTTACATTGCATCCTTTTGCCTTTCTTACAGGATTTTATGACTGTTATCATCACAGTGCTGCATTTACCTGTTTAAGAATTGGCCCAGACATTATACAGATGTCTTTGAGTACATTTTCCTGCATTTATTTTTTTACTTTCTGTTTCATCAGCATCATTGACTATCATTACTTCTTTCTTAATAGGTAATCTAATTGTTATAGCATGTTAAACTTTCTCAGTCTTCCTTTTCCAATATCAGGCTCAGACAACTGGCCTATTAATTTGGGTCTTAATGTTTTCTTGTCATCAATTCAAATACGTTTATATATTTTATACTCCACAATAATCCATAAGCATTTATTTAATGTATTTATACCCCTCAGCAATTCAAATATATCTATTTAATATTATTTATACTCAATCATTTTGTTCACAAATGAACCTGCATACTACCTTTGTGTTTTTACAGTCAAACACTAAAGTTTTGTTTTTTTTTTTACTATAGACTTGCCCAAAAAACCCTTCCTTCCATGAGTTATATTCCCCATTAAAAGAGGTCTGTAGAATGTGAAATTAGTGAAGAAACCTGTGCTGTGTTAAAGAGCTAGTTAATTACTCTGGGGGTTGACTTTGTGCTACATACCAGTTCTTCGTGCCTACTGACTTGCATAGCGAGTGCTGCCTGGAAAACAAGAGAAAATATTTCAGACAAAATAAATATGATATCACTATCTTTTTCAGAAGACAAATGTGGCAATTCCCCACCACCTGATAAGAGAAATGTAGTTCTGTGCAATGCCTGATCCAGCATTCAAGATAGAAATGAACAACAAACTGAATAACTTAAGGTTACTTTACTGGAGAGAAGTACTGCTGCCAAACAGTTAATAACTCTCCTGCAGCAGATTTTTATCTTGATGCCCCAGACGTTTACTGTTCTGGGAGTGTTTAAGTCTAGTATAACCCTAAAACAGCTTGGACGTAGGAAGGCGTACCTATTTGCTTTTGAAAGATTCTGCATGGAGTGCTGGAATCAGACTGACGGAGTCAAAATCCCCCCCAAAACTGTGGAGACTCTGAAAACCTCCATGGATTTCCAAGACTCTAATGCACAATTAACAGAAGTTAAAAAAGAAATGGTGAAAAAGAGATTTTAGCAAAGGTTGGTATTCACCTGAAGCACCATCTTGTAAATAAGTGGATATTTCGCATGTACAAACTGTTCAAATGGCACCTTTACTACATATTTTGAAACTGTGGATGAAAACCTCACTGAAACAATGTAAGTACATTTTTGGAATCTTGGCTGTAGATTAATTTAAGAAAAGACTGTTCAGTAATATAACAGTGTTGGTAGCCTAGAATGTTCCTCAGTTTTCTAAACAACTACGTTCTGTAGCAGAGTTATTTGTTAGTAAATTACATTGTATAGACTTTTAGATGTGCTAATAATAAACCTTCATCTAAGTTTCTGTACCTGCAAGTAAGAAAGGTTTCTCACTTTTTGAAGCAGTTTGTTTGAAGTGTTCTTTTAATTTTTTAACTGGATAAGTTCACCAGACACATTCACAAGTTGTAATACTTGTCAGCAGTCTATTAAATGTGCCCATGAGCAGTGTAACAATGCTCAATGATAAGCACAATTCTCATGAAATATGCAATTGTGGAGAAGGAAGATAGTTATTATGACTGTTGGACTCCAGAAACATGATTGTAAAAGAAAGCACAAAGTATTTTCAAGCATAAAACAACTATTAAGCAGAAAATTGAGATGTGTACACTTAAATATAGAAGTGTAGACTTTACTAAGTAAAGTTTTACAGCCTGTTGCCCCAGTGCCCAGTATGTCTTGTGATGTAGTCATCAGTCAAAGTTTTCCCAGGTACATTCAGCTATACTGCCAAAAAATACTTAACCCTACCAAAGTGAAAATTATGGCACAGAAGCCCCAACTTGTTTCTGTTTCAAAGGGTTAGATAAATACACTACTATGTGTTGTCAAAAGGCTGCTGCTAAAATATAGAAGGAAGTACGTATAGCTGCTGACAAGGAATATGAGTTTTACTGTTAAAGTGATAAAATAAGCCTGCAGAGACAGGGGGTACTGACAAACTCACCTATTACAGAAAGAAAATTTTAAAAGGGGATCCAGAACAGAGTCAGTGCTTCTCTTTGCTGCACCAAAGCCAAAAACCCAAGAGAAAGAGAAGCAACACTCTAAAGGAAGGGCCAGTAAAACTAATCCTGAAAAGTAAAAAGAGAAACGGGCAGTACCTTTAGCAGCTGCCTTTACAAGGGATAACCTAATGTCATGGCTTCCTCTTCACATCAGAACAGCGAATACAACACTGACTTGGCTGACCTTTATATAAGCCCTGTAATTTCAGTAAAGCTGTGTAGGATGGTAATATCCTAATAAGAGAGAAAGTAGCTGAGGAAATGAACACAACAGACACATTTGAAGAAATGACCTGTTGTACCAAGGGATTGCCAGTGGGAGTTGGTGTACACCAGGGTTCAGTTCTGAGCCCTCTGCTGTTCATATTGGTGATGGACTACTTTAGAAAACAGGTCAGAGGGGACAGATTAACAATGTTGTATGCAGACAATGTGGCATTACAGGCAGACTCTGAGCAAGAACTTCAGCAAAGGACAGGAGGTGCGATTAGCAGATACCAGTGGGGCAATAGTACAATATCAACATTCAGAACGTAATTAAGAACACTTTTGTTATGTTTTTAGTCATGGGTGAAGTGCTGTGCCTGTGGTACTCTAACAGTAACAAACCTCATCTCTTTTGTAAAAAGCAGTTTACTACAGGTCTAGTAGGGGACAACAGATTGGGGAACTGCACCAGGCATAATCTATGGCTCTGCCAAGGTACCCTATTTATCTACAGTGTAAAGCATAAACTTTGGCAGGACTGTAAACTGAAACACCTAAGGGCACCTGTATACCATCCTCAAACAGTTGGATTAGCTTTTTGTCAGAATGGGATATAGAGTTAGATGGGAAAAACTGGGACTGTCTACTGCCATAGCTTCTCTCTACTGTAAAAGAGGTACCCAGGGCTTGACTGGATTTGTACCATTTGAATTGCTGTAGGCAGACATCTTTGTGGCTTGCTAGATACAGCAAAATAAATGTGAGGAAGAAAACATATTTATAGCTGTAACAGGTAATTTTTCACACCTGCACAGTTGGTAAATGATTGTGATGCTTTTAGTGAGAGAACATATGGAAAGGGCACAGCAGGTTTAACACTGAATTTATAACAAGTATTTATCTTCAATAATTCAAACAGGAGATGAGTTACTTAAATTAGTATCTATTGCATGGAACAAGTCCCCTGAAAGTGACATGGCCATTTAAATGTGAAGGAAAAGTAATACAGAAACTGTGTACAAAATCATATTTAAACCATGTCAAATATGAGTGTGTCATCTGCAAGGATTTATGGTGAAAGTATGAAAAATGCTTAAAGTTGAAATTAAAGAAGAATCCAGACTAAGGGTTACATTCATATCGTACTGATAACCAGGCATGGTGGGTCTGCAATGTTTTGCAGTGACTTCAAGAAGTAAACAGCATATCTAATTTTGAGTTTTATGCTTTGCTCCAAATGGATGCACTGAATGAAAACCTGTGTAAGGCTGGGTTTCTGTCTACTTTAACCTTACCTAAAGGTTACTGGCAATTAGCTTTTTACCATATCTGATAGGTTGTTTCATTATAATGTGTTGCCTTTTGGTCGCCACGGATCACCTGCATTACTTCAGGTGCTGTCAGTTAATCACACAAGATAAACAGTAGTCTATCCGGATGATGCTGTAATATTTCCTTAATATTGGAAGAGCCATTTGCCCATAGAGTATGACATTTTAAACTTTGTGTTATCCTTTTATTGATTTTCATCCACTTAGGTTCAAGTTGGGGATTGGAAAAGGACACTATTCAGGCTGAAAGTGGAAGCCTTGCACACCAACCACTAAAAAACAACCAAAAGTCTTTTAGGTCTATCAATTACTGAAAGTTTTTTGCTGATTTTACCAGTGTTGCTTGCGGCATGAATGACCTGACTAAAGGTAAGGCTCCACTGAAGGTGAAGAAGACAAATTCATTAGAACAAACATAGTTTCATAGGTAAATACAAGGCTACGTGCCTTTGTGGGACAATTTAAGGCTAGCCAGTTTCCCTTTTTATGCTCAAAATAACCTGTCCTATTTGGCTATGGATTGTCCTTGCCCATCCCATAGTCATTAATTATATTACCTTTACTGAGAATAAATTGGATCATACCACAGATAATATGAGAGGACCCATGTATGGGGTAAAGCATTTAGGATCTACATCTGTCCACTAGTAGTATAGGAGTGAGTCCTGGGCTAAAGTTTGTCATCCATCTAAATTGCACTTGAAAATGGACAGGAATGAATGTTATTTTATGTGGATGGGAAGTCTGTTCCAGAGCAGTGTTATACTTGCAATAAATCCATCAGTAATAGGTTGGAGGATGCCTTGTATAAAAACACAGATCACCTCTTAGCAGTCTGTATGATGCTGAGTATAGTGACAGGGCTTTCAGTCAGTCCATGTAGGATATGTTGTTTTGACCTTGTATCCTTTTAGTAAGGTATCTCTGTGGGCACTCCAGTTGTTACATGTGTCAGGACAGAAAAATGCCATAAGGGGCATTATATTCAATGACATATAAGGTTGTATTCAATGACATATAAGGTTGTATTCAATGACATATAAGGGACTTAGTTCCTTTTTATTTACCACCTGTATGAGCAGAGTGATGTGCAGTTTTGTCTTATCATGTTTATCATCTGCTGTGATGGAATAATTCTTCTTCTGCACCATCTCTCCTTTCTTATGCTCATGGTTTAATTTTCTTAAAACAGCTATACAACTCAGTGCAATAGCCATATCTGAACATGAATCCCAGAACCTGGTGAGTGACTAGAAAACTGTTCGACTGAGATTTCTCTTACCAAAGACAGGTACACTGAAATGCTAAGCTTTTTGATGATTACATCCCAGGAAAAAAAAATTTGACTGTTGTAGTCTTTCTTTGCTAATTTGAGTCAATATTATGGGTGTTTGATATGATAATTGTGTTGAAATATGACAGCAAATGTGGCAAAAATAAGGAAGTTATGTTATCAAGTGATTTGGCATCAGTAATGGTTTAAAGTGAGTTGCTATTATACTTGCAAATCTATTTTATTTTATTTGTCTTTGTTTACCAAGATAGACCTGCTGGGTTTAGAATGAACCCCATTTCAGTATAGTCCCAGGAAGAAAAGCTTCATGTAGTCTATACTCATTAAAACCATCTTGAAAGTGCAAACAGAAATTGGAGAATTATATACAGTATAAAATTATGCATAAAAGAGATAAAGTACAAAATTGTCAGACAAAAAAGAATCTAAATCTAAGAACTGAATCACATACATATAAGGAGATATTTGAACAAGGAAGCACTTTATAAGCGGCAATGATTTTACTTTATGATAATATATTGGTCTCAATATAGGTTTTTGGTGGAGTAAAATAATTTTTTTGTAAAAAACAAAAAGTGTATGTATGTGTGTGTATATATATATATATATATATATATATATATATATATATATATATATATATATATATAGGGTGTACATCACATCTTCAAACCTGCAACATCTCGAACGGCAAAACATTGAAATCACATCATCAAATAGCAGAATATCGAAATGGGGGAGAAATGACTAAGAGGAGTGTAGGTGAGAAAAAATTGTTCCATGCAGGGGGGCAAAACCCCCTACACCCCTTGCCACTTAGATATGCCACTTCAGAGATCGCAGTTCAGTCCACTACTGTGTATAAATGGAAGATTTCCGTTTCCTACACTGTAGTGTGATTTCGGAGTTGGTTTATTTAAGTAGCGGGGGGGGTGGGGGGCAGGGGGCTTGCCCCCTGCCTGCACCCTGCATGTTGCATGTCACCATTGGGAACTTCCATTGGAACTGTTTCAATGTTTTGGTGTTTCAATGTTGTCTGTTCGATGTTATGCTGTTCGAGATTTTGCACTTTCGATTATGTGATATAAACCCTATATATATATATATATATATATATATATATATATATATATATATATATAATATATTGATTCACTTCAGAAGACTGAAAACTCACAATCTCGAATCACATAATACTGACACCCAAAATCCTGAAAACTCAAAGTCCTGAATCCCAAAACACTGAAAACACACAGGATATAAACACTCACTAAAGACAAGACAAAGCCTATTACTTTCCACCAAGTATGAGCAGGGGGCAAGCCCCCCCTGCACCTCCAATGTGGGGGGCTGCACCCCTCCACACCCCCTGGTACTTAAATATATCAACTCTGAGATTGCACTCCACAGAAAAAAATGGTGAGCATACCATTACATGTTTCATGACTGCCTGTTGTAACCTTAGTAATGTTCCCTTATAACTTGCTATACTACAACATAACTGACGTTAGTGTAGTGATGTGCAGTCTTGGAGATTATATATTTAAGTAGCAGGGGGTGTGGGGCCACAGGCAGACTTGCCCCCATGCTCATACTTGGAAGAAAGTAATATGCTTTGTCTTGTCTTTGTTTGTCTGTGTCCTTGTACTGGAATATAGGCAGTCTTTGTATCCTATGTGTTTTCAGTCTTTTGGGATTCAGGATTTTGAGTTTTCAGGATTGTGGGTGTCAGTCTTATGGGTTTTGAGATTGTGGGTTTTCAGTTTTTTGAAGTGAATCCATATATCTATATCTATCAATTATATATATATATATACATATATATATATATATATATATATATATATATATATATATATATATATATATATATATATATATATATTACTTCTAAAAGGATAGAAAATTTACTTTAGGAAGATAAGTAATAGTAAGAAAGATATAGCTGAGTGGGAGTAGGAGGAAATTTATTATAATGAAAAATCAGAAGTGAGGAAAGGAGAACAGTCAGGATTTATTCTAGAGATAAGATCAAATACATTTATAGTATGCCAGTCAGTCTAGTGAGATGCAGGATCAGGTCCATTTTTTTCCTCAGGTGACATTTTATTTTATTTTATTTTTTTTTTTATTTACATTTTGGACTTTTTTGTGCTAGAAGGATGAAGCTCTACATATTTGAAATTCTGTTTGTATGTAAGTAGTTCCCTGTAGTTTTGTAAGATTTTGTTATGCAGAGCAGAGATTTGTCTTTTGATCTTAATTTTCTTTTATGGATCAGAGTTTTATAATGTTTACAGCTGAACAGTTATTTGCCTTTTGCAAGATTTTGTATACACTATCAATTTGAAATAAAGAAAGGCAGTGGTTTAGTATTAGCCAATTAACTTCCTTCGGAGATGGTTGTGGGATCTGTAGTGATGGCTTGCAGCAAATGTGGTGGTCTTGTTTTAACATTTTCTAGCTTTGCCAGGAATGTGACTTGCTCATTACTGAAAATGGGTGAAATGTACAGTAGAAAAGGCAGTGAGAAAGTGGAGGATACATGTTTCCTGGCTTCATCACTGAGTAATAGCTTTACTATGTGTAAAGAGCGTAGTTTCTGGTATGTTTTGTAGCTTGGTTAATGTGTTGCTCAAATTTCAGCTGGACGTTAATGATGATACCAAGGAGTTTATCCAGCTGAAATTGTTTGACCTTAGTGTTATTAAGAGAGATGATGATGGCAAAAAATACATAATTTAGTCTGTGACGGATTTGGGAGAAAATAATATTAATTTTGTTTTCCTGGGCTTTACTATGAGTTCAGATTTGCTTATCCAAGATTCACTAGAGGAGGATGCATGCTGGGTTATGTGATGAAGTGTTTGTTTTTGCCGAGCAGATCATGGTAGCCATCAGCATTTTGTACTATAGTGGCTTGTTTACTGGCAGTAGGAAGATGATTCATTTATTTTATTATTTTACATTTGTTGATCAGGAAAATCTGAGTAGATGCATATCCATTTTCAGCAGAGGCCAGGGGAGAAACGCTCCAAAGTAAAATTCAGACAATTATTACAAGGAATACGTTCAACTTACATAGAAAGTATCAGACTTAACATTGATGAGTAACATATTATTCATGCTTAGTTCAAGCTAACGTAGCAGGTACTAAAATTGATATAGATCAGTGTAAGACAAAGTAAGATTCAGGTTTAACAGTATTGTACAGAGTACATACAAATATTCAGTTTACGGGTTAGATATTCCATACTGGTGAAGTAGAGTAATGATGGAGTTGTCCAGGTAGGTAGGTAGAAGGGAAATAGTAACAGGGTGGTAGGTAAAGGGGAATAGTAACAGGGTGGTAGGTAGAGGGGAATAGTAACAGGGTGGTAGGTAGAGGGGAATAGTAACAGGGTGGTAGGTAGAGGGGAATAGTAACAGGGTGGTAGGTAGAGGGGAATAGTAACAGGGTGGTAGGTAGAGGGGAATAGTAACAGGGGAGAGAATGGGAAGGTTGAGTGGATGACAGAATAGGTATGAGAAGCAGGAAAGTAAGGTAACAATGTATGTAGTAGATGTGGGAGTATAGAGTTTGTGAAGTAGTAAGTGGATATCTAACTTAGTAGTCCAGCAGTGGTATGTGAGTAATAAAATCTACGAGGAGGTACTGCACATGGAGTTGGTGGAAGCTAGAGTGGCTGTCTATGTTGGAGATGATTCTGTAGTAGTGGACAGGGAGAAGCAATAGGGGAGAAGGTTAGCCAGGTGGGGAACATGTGCAGATCCATGAGTGCTTTTGGTGTTCCTTCAGGAGTCTTTTAAATGTGGCCTTTGAGACAGCTGAGATAATAGAGGTGGGTAGGGATTTCCAGATTTTGCCGATGTAGTTGGGGAAGAGGGAGTCCACTTCTGTGTTATTTTTTTGTGCTCTTAACTAATTTTTCGTTGCTAGAGTGAAGATGTCTGGTATTAGCTTGAGGTACTAATAGATTAGCCAATGATGAGGTTTTGTCTGGGAATAATAGGAGATTGTGGGCAAAGGATAGTTGATAGTTTACGAGATTATGGAATTCAAGCCAGTCAAGTTGTTTTAGGGATAGGCAATGGTGGGCATGATTGGGGACACCTGTCATGAATTTTGCAATTTGATTAGAGCAAGTGTTGAGTTTGGCAATTTCGGTTTTGGGTAGGTTAGTGAGAATGGGTGAGGAATAGAACAGTGTAGAAAGAAGGTGAGTTTGAGCAATTGTTATCCTAGCAGGTTGTGTTAGGAAGGGTTTATTTTTATATGGACTGCCCAGTTTTTTGTAGACATTTTAATGGTTTGGTTAATATGATGATCAAATTTGAGGTTGTTATCAATGATAACATCTAGCAGTTTGGCGTGAGTGTCAGGGGAGATGATGGTGCCATCTCTGGAGACTATGTTAAATGGAATGAGTGTGGTGGTAGGTTTGTTGGGTGAGAAAAATAATAGTTTGTTTTTTTGGGGGGATTAGTATTGGGTGTTTGCTAAGAAACCAGTCTTCTGTGGTATGGAAGGCTTGTTGGGTTATAGAGAGAAGTGTCTGAGGGTCATTGACTGAACAGACAAGTGTAGAGTCATCAGCATATTGTATAACTGCTGCATCCTGAAAGATAGTGTGGAGATTATTGATGAAAATAGAGAAAAGGAGGGGACCTGAAATGTATCCTTGTGAGGACCCCTGTGGTGATGGGTAGCAGTGAGGATAAGTTATTGTCCCACCATACTGCTTGTTGTCTTTCTTGTAGGTGGTTCTGAAACTAAGCCAGGGTTTGGTTGCTTAGGCCGAGGTCAGTAAGGGCATGTAACAGTTTGAGGTGGTTGACCATATCAAAGGCCTTGGATAGGTCCAGAAATATGGAATAGGTTAGTTTGCCTATGTGTTTGCTTTGGTTGATGAGGTTTGTGAAGGAAAGTAGGGCAGTGGTAGTGCTATGAGCTGGCCTAATGGGATTAAAAGCAGAAGACCTAATATAATATTTTGTAGGACTCAGGTTTTTACTGGGAGGAAAGTAGAAATATGTCTATTATATGTCTATTATATGGCTAGTATATTAGAGAATTAAAGTAAGAGTTTTTCATTGGATGCTGTATCAAAGGCTTTAGATAAGTCTGAGAAAAGTGCAAAGATTAGATTACTTTCATTTTGGTAAGCGTGTGTGTGTGTGTGTGTGTGTGTGTGTGTGTGTGTGTGTGTTTGTGTGTGTGCCTGTTTCTTTGTTTCTTTGCTTGTTTGTTTATTGTAAAAGTGAAATAAAGTAGAGCAGAGCAGTAATCATTCTGTGGTGAGGCCTAAAGCCATGCTGGGTAGAGGACAGTAGTTGATTTTCTGATAAGTAGTTGAGAAAGCTGAGTATATACACATATCCTGAGGATCTTAGATATGAGGTATCTTATAGACTATTGGTCTATGATTGAGAAGTTCCATTCAGATGTCTCCTTTGTGAAGGCATACTCAAAAATATTTTTTTTTACATATGGATGGGACAGATTTATTAAAATGGAAATGGGATAGGCTATGGCATCAGCTGACATTTTAAGGTACTCACTTGGGATACTGTCATGGGCAGGTGGGGTTGGTTTCAGTTTTAGAAGAAGATTTTTTGTTAGTTGTATTAGACACTGGCTAAAAAGAGAAGTGGTTTGCAAATTTAATGTATAAACGATTACTTTTATAACCAAACAGAAAAACAAAACTATTAAGAAAATCAATAAAGTGAAACTGAACAGTACATTTTGTATACCAGACATATCCTTCCCATTCTATTTCATTTATGTTTATGAACAGCTTTGATACTGAAAGAATGCAACTTTTTTGATCTGCTGGCATATAATTGTCATGTAATTATTCTCTAATATCAAACTGAACAATATCAACAAGGTTGTTTTACTGCACTATTATAACAAAAGTGTACTGTAGGCAGCATTCTTTTAGATGCTGTTTATAAAGTCTGTCATATCGCAATTTATTTCAGTATAGACACAGTCATTTAAGTTATGTGCTTTTATATTTTTAAACTTCTCTTAGTGATTTTTATTATTGGGGCTAGCAACAACCATATAATCAGCTTTTTATTCCCTCCTTACCATATGTTATTCTCATGCAGAAAGCAGAGACTACAAAATGATGAATCATTGAGTTATCATTAACTTATGCAGAATATTGGTGTTCCAGTATTGGTTGGTTGGTTTAGAATGTTGGTGTTTCAAGATCCTTCTAGGGACAGAGTCAAAATAAGTGTCTGAAGAACAGTGCAGTTGTATCAGACTTAAAAGGCCGTTTATGCTGTTGGTAAAGAAACATAATCAAATTTTGGAACATTAGGTAGGTTTAATAATGAACGTTGAGTAAAAGCAAAAACTGCTGATCATTGAAATTTACTTAAATTTCGTTGTTTTTCTTTAAATTTAAATTTTATGGCACAAATAAAGATTTTTATTGAGAATAAATGCAAAGCACATCTTTGTAAGGCATGAATTGTTCTGAATGCTGGCTTAGTAATATTTGTTTTGAAAGATCTAGGAGATGGAAGTAGTCCCAGCTGACGGTGCATTGTCCTCTAAAACATTTACATTTTATTAACAATAAATGACAAGATCATCTGATCCGAGTATAGATCATGGCCAACTTCATTAATATAACACCTGATACTGCTCTCCTTGGGCGTGTCAGCAACAATGGAATAAATGCTACTTTCAACATTTTTCCATGATCATAGATGTAAACAAAGATGACTGTATCAGCTCTACAAAAACAAAGTGGTTAGAAGTGTCTGTGTTATGCTGTGTACAAACAAAATCCCTAAAAAGCAAGTTTAGTAGCAGTCCATACAGTTGCATTCTACAGAGGCATATGATTTGACAAATGTTTAGCACCTCTTATAGTTCTATTCTGTCTCTTTCATTTGCTACTGCCCCAGGAACACTGAGGTGAAAATCTTGTCAGCTCCTTCAGCCATATTTATTGAGTCAAAAAAGTGCTGCTCGACCTCCTGGCTTAATTAGAATTCAGTATCTGATACGTATAGTACAATGCTTCTAGCTTGCACTTATCTAGCACAGTGATGCTACATAGTCAAATAAAGCATCTGATAAAACTTGTGATTCTACATAAACAGGATTACTGAACATAATTATGGGCTAATATTTTATTACAATTTCGAACTTGAGATACTGATCATGATTTTAAGAAAGGAATCTCAGCAATTTGTTTGGCAAAGGCTTGAAAGACTTCCTAGGGAAGAGAATAGAATATCAGCAAACTATTTATTATAACTTTATACACACATATATTATATTCCAGAAATATATTTCCACAAATTGCTTTAAACATCTCTAGACTTTCTGCATGCCCAGGCTAAAAATGGGTGCATATCTGATGCTAGTAAATCTGTGTTCTATCTCAGGCATGTTACTAAGTCCATGGTGAAACTCAAGTTAAATTATGGAAAAAGCCACATAATTGTCTCTGTTGGTAAGCTACCCACCTACTTTCATAACGGAAATTGTAGTCTATAGTACATTTGTAATCCCACTTTTGACAAAGTGCTCCCCATATAAAGGGAAATTCCTGACTTGTGGAACAGAATAAAAATAATTCAAAAAGTGAAACTTGTGAGCCACTCCAAGTGCAAAACAAATGAGCATACTAAAGCCATGGGTTAAAGTCTGAAGGAGTTGTTGTAGAATGACAGAAAATGAAATGATCATAGGAGAATCCCATCAGATGATGAGCATTGTTTCAGATGTGGCCATCAGTTCAGTACTGAGCTGATTTGGTTAAAAGACTATACAGCTAGAAAAGGCCCCAGTATGGCAGTTATGCATAAGGATTACTCAAAGGCATTTGCTGAGGTATCCTGTCCTTGTTATTGCAATGCCTTTAATAAATATGATTTTATCAAACTGTACTGGACCTGTAGTATAATTTAGTTGTGCTCCTTTACCAAAGCTGTTTCCTGTTAATCATCTTTCTCACACTTTCCTGCTCTTCTTTTATAAATGGCTTATCTCAGGGATCTCTGTTAGGAATGTTGCACACCTGACTGACTAACAATCTAGTAGTAAATGAAATAAAATAACAGAACATATGTCATTTGGAGGAAAATGGCTTTAAAAGGCAGGGATACAATGAAGATCTTAATTTAATGATGCAATGGACATGTAAAAAATGCATGAACAGCTTTGAAAAACCTGGGATTACTCATAAGGCAGAAAATATATTTCAGCAAGCATATAGATTACATTTGTGGAAAACAACTTAAAAGGAGAGTATCATACTGAAAAGAAAGAAATCAATGACAAATTAAGCCAAGAAATCAGTTTCAAAATCAGTCGTGGTCTCTTTTACTATAGCATTAATTACATTTGTTCCCCAACGGAACATACCAGATCCAGGCCATTTCTGTTTTTCTTTAACCACCTATCACTGTTTACTGTTTAAATTGATTCATATAGTATGCTGAAATTCACTTTCACAGTCATACACAAACAGCAATCTGTGTATCTGTCTTGTCTGTTTACCTGGTACCTATCCTTAGGACACTCATGATCATTAATAATATAGTAACTTAGAGTTTGTTTGTGTCTTTCGGCTTTTCCCAGTTAGGGGTCACCACAGCGGAACTCCAGTCCGCTAATAATTGGCAGTCGATTTTTACGTACCAACTTGCCAGGCCTGACGCACAACCTTCAACGAAGGTACGCCCATTCACGCATGTCTCCATGCAGAAGACGCTCTAGCTAAGAATCGAACCGGACAGCGTCTTACTGTGAGGTGACAATGCTACCGCAGCGCCACCACCGCAATATAGTCTTAAGGCAAAATAGGAAAACTGCTAGGGTACACATACTGTGAATTTGTAACAACCTTCCTGTTGATCTGAGAGAGATTCTCAGGGCTGCAGAATTCAGGAGTCGCTTAAAAACAATTCTATTTCAAACAGTTTGGTTTCCAACAGTATAGAGCAAAAGACCTATCTCATATCACTGATATGTCTCTCTCTACTGTGACAGGTTGACTGCCTCCAATCTCCACCTATGTATGTAAACACAAATACTCGCATGTAAGAACACATACATGTACATATACACGCACAGTAACAAGGTACATACAGTAACACCTGACCTTTGGAATTTCCCTCCCACACTTCACTCTGATTAGTCTAAATAATCTTACTGAGGCTTGCATGGGCTCGTTGGAATGCTTTTCCTTTCACAGAGTCAAAGAACAATAGGTGGCTCCCCCAGCTAATTTCTAGTGCATCCTCTGATTAACCTAATGAAAACAACTGCCTCACTGAAAATACATTATTTCCTATTGAAGTTGCTAGCTGTCATTGTAGATCATTGCCCTGTAAAGTCACTTCAGCAGATGTGAATGACTATCTGCAAAATCTAAAAGCTGCTCAAACATTCTTATTCGATGACAGACCATGAAGCCACAGTGAAGGGTGTCCCTGCATCTGTATTTAATTTGCTGTATACCTACACACACAGAACAGTGCATATAGTTACCATGAGGCCAAATCATCACATGTGACTTGTCTATATGAATGATGTTAAATCTCTTATTCACAACCTCACCCATACTGATTCTTTTTGCAAGTATTGTTTGCATTTCTGTTTCCCACAGAAGTCCTCCCTCGCTGACGAACTTTATATTCCTATTTGCAGGAACTATATCTTATATACATATGGATAATTATGGAGTATTTTGAAAAACTTACATTCTTCATGTTAACTTGTCTTCCTTTCAAAAGAGGACAATACACTTTCATACATTTGTTGTCTGTAATACAGGAGAAGAATCAAATGGAACAGAACTATGAAAAAAATTAGCTGTATATTTTCACATATGTTGTGTCTTAGCTTTTCTGATACGCAAGTACTTTTGTCTTTTCTTAGAAGTAGGAGGTAAGTCTGATGTTCTTTTAAAAAAATTACATGGTTTGGAAACAATGCTTTCCATATTTTGAAAAAAAAAGGTTATAAGGACCAAGTGTAGACATATTTTATTTATTTTAAATACATAAGGATTTAATAAGGCAAAGATCCCATAAATAATTTCTTTCTCAAACTTTGATTCATAGGTTTATAGGTAAGTACTAGGCTAACTGCTCTTACAGGCCATTTTAAGCCTAGGCAACATCTCCAAAGGTGAGACAAACCCTGTTCCTTGTGTTTGTGAGGCAAACACCTTAAACATTAGACCAATCCCCTAGATATTATAAGTATATACTAGGCTAGCTGCCTTGCAGACCATTTTAACCCAATCTAATTTTCCTTCAGAGGTGAGAATGAAAGTCTATACCATGTGCTTTTTAAGCTAAGCACCTTAACCATTATGCTAACCTCTGTCATGAGTATTATTTTGTATTATTGCACAACTATATATATATATATATATATATATATATATATATATATATATATATATATATATATTTTTTTAAAATCAAGCAGGGGTGTGTATTACAGGGAATCTGTACTTTTAATCTCTTTTCTTACTATAACTGTGTTTTCAATTCTTGCAAATGTTACACTAAATTGTAATATTCTTTTGTTTATCTCTATATTCTTTCTGTGTAGTTTGTTTCTGCAGCTCACCTGCTGCTTTTTTAGACATTGCATTAATTGTACTTAGTATATGGAAATAGTTTAATGCAGTCATGATTTGAGTTATGACAGAATGCAGACATAAAAAAATGAAAACATAGTTTAGGTAAACTATCTTAGAACATGCAGTATTTTCCCTGTAGTTTGTAGGTTACAGTGTTTTTGAAAATTATATTTACTGCTGCATCCGAGTTGCTCACATTTTTTTCTAGAGAATCTATTAAAATTATATTAAAATACAGGTGTCCTATAATAAGAACAACCAAAATAAAAATTGCATAATTGTCTCCTAGCATGGGATATAAGGAAATGCATGTGAATAACAGTGCAGCTAAGGATTTCTAAAATATGAGTTACCATACTGAAAAAAAAGTCCAGAGTTTGCTTATACTCACAGAATGTACATTCCTTATCAGTGTAGAAAAAGGGGAGAAAAATGATATTGTTATCTTTCCAGTAGAAAGAAAGATTTCCTGAGCACCTGTCAATATAGTCATCACTCAATTTCTGTATTTTGTAACAATTTTGGGAATGCGATTGCACTGATGTCCTTTGCGGTCATGCAGTACGTTAGAGGAGAATACACGTCTTGCTTAAATCACATAAAATTCACTGACACATGCAGTATGATGACATCTTTTTTCTGGACTTGCCCTGTAACTGATCTGTATTTCCTCTTCAAATGTGCCTTATGCTGTCATTAAGGTAATGTTGTCACATGCCTGAATGAAGCACAGCAGGCTGAGGGGTGGTGTGCAATTAATTAAGTTATGCCAGGCAGACTGACATGCATCTGTAGCAATTAATAACAATTATGTTATATTATTTCATGCAGAATAATGAATATTATGCACAATCTTATGTCTATTAAAATCAGAAAAATATTGCAGAACATGAAAAGCTGAAAGACAAAGCTAATCCCATGTTTACCCCATCAAATATTATGGTCTTCCAAACCCAGTAATACCTCTGTTTGGTCACTTTCTTTGATAAACTAATGCATTTCATCTTCTTTCTATGATCCAAGGGAAGTAGTCAAAACCATAGATACACAATACAAGACAATTCTGTATGATAAACTGGTACAATGATATACCTATAGAATAAGAACTGAACCAGAAGTATAGCAGGCATGCCAATGTCTGTGTGAATCTTTTGGAAGGCTCAAGTTATGAAAGAAAATAAAAAAGTACTACAGTTAAAGTTCTTTACTATAATAGACCACTTTGAGATTACAAAGATGTAGCAAGATTGAAATATTCATTCATTTTAAAGACATAATTGTTCCTAAATTAAGGCAACTAGAATAACTATTTGAATTCTGTCTGGAACATTCCCAAGGCATAATGACACTGGCATTCATCAGCCAATGAAAAATATCATTTTAGTATTGCAGTGATAACTCCAGGAAACATGCTCAGCTTTGAGGTTTATTTGAAAGAAAGACAATACAGAAATGAACAAAGACAAACCATGATATTAAGTCCAAAAGGAAAAATGATTAACAATATGAACTGAGCACTACATTAACAAGTGCCATTGAAAGTTTGTCACTTGAGCCAATACAATGAAGAAAACTGCCTGATTATTTAAGAGGGCAAGGGCACAAGCGATATATACTATATTAGTGAATGGAGGTAGCTACAATTCCCGGATCTTGCCGTACGCAATAAAACTAGCAATCAAGAGGAATTTCATGAAAACGCCGAGGATGTCGATCCTCATTTGGCTTTACTGCAGGCCTAAGCAAAATCTGAATAATATATAATTTGATACCTGCAATAAGAATGAGACGATCTAGCAGATTCATTCATCTATGCTCAAAGAAAAGAAAGAGAATATAAACAGGACCAGGGAAACGGCAAAAAAAAGAAAAGAAAAAAAAAAATGAAACAAAAAAAAAAGCCCATACCGTATATATGCCTTCAGAAATGCTACTGATGGCAAGATATGTTTAATGGAGCCATATAGTGAAAAGTAGGCAGTTTACTAAAAAATCATTTGAGAAGTAAATTCTGTCTCTCATTCAGATACATTTCTTAGTTTAATTTTCTCATGTGATGTACTTGAAAGCAAAAGACAGAATATTACTCCTCCTTTTAACAAAAAAAATCTAAGCTTATGTGTGCAGTAGAATTAATGTAAAACAGAATTATAAATGATAGTATAGCATGGACTGAAAATATTGAATTGTCTTTGACATGTTTTCCATAAGAGTATTTACATATTCAGAGGGTATTTTTCCCTGTCACCAACTTCACTCATTTTCCTCACATAAAGCAGGCCAGACATTTTATATTATTAAAAATGACTGGCTTAAGAACTGATATCATGTGGCATTTAAAAAAAAGTAAATTTTGATTAGAGTTAGCTGAAATGCCACTTGAACAACAAACACAAATAATCATAAAAAACTGCTTAATTTGCATAGACTCTGAACCACTTTTCCATTATAATTATCTCCAGAGTTAATGCATTATGAAGAAAAGAGTTACATGCCCAATAAAGTGAATTTAGCCAAAACTTTCTTTTGCCATTTTTTTTTAGAAAAATTGAGTATTGTTTAGCTCTGAATCAAACAACAAAAACAGTACATTTTGCTTTTTCAGAGGCTATGCAATAATGTGCCTGCATGTTTGATTTTGATATGTTCTATCAACCTGATAGTTTAAATGGCAACTTTTTAAGAGTGTATTTAGATATTTTTTAAAAATAAATATAAATATAAATTTTATGTTGTTAAATGGCATCTTGTCTGCTACAACTCAAATATTGGTACTTCATTTTAAGGACTTATCTGTTGATTTTTAACCCAGTTTTCTTGTATTATTTATGATGACTCTATATGTAAAGCTCACTTTGTCTTCATTATTTAGACGTAATACAGAGTTAATTCCCATAAAGTGCTCCCAAGGCATCTTAAGTGATGAAAACTTTCACTAGGCACTTTTAAAGTCATTAACACAGTACCAGTCTGAATAAGCATCATAAATTCATATCTTGTATACTAATCTAGTATTTTCATGTATTTTGTAATGTTTTCTGATTAATCAGTTATCATGCTATATGTAGCAGAAATCAGAAATGGATGTCACTATCATGTAAAAATAATTTAAATGTCATATATTATCTGAGGCATTTAGTTACTCTAGCAATAATGTTATTACTCAGTAATGCACAAAAAAATTAACTGAAATTCTATTTTAAAGCAATATAGATCAGTAATATAGTAGACTATAAATGTGAGCTATAGTTCCAGACAAATGGTGCTTATTAACAGGTGCTTTATTTGATGATCACAAAATTATTGGGCACAAAATACCAATATAAAAGCTATAGCATTCTCACTACTCAAGTCTGAACAAGGAAAAAAAATGACCATATGAAAAAAAAAAAGTATGAGCTGACTTTCACTGCTTTGAAGCAGAAATGGAAGTGCCATTATAGATTTATATCAATTACATGATAAGCATAATAAAAGTGACAATTCAAAATCCAGTTTCAGGATAACTGAAGGAAAAAACATATTTAACTTCATTAAGGCACCTGATACATTTTCCAGAGATGCATTCATTTACTTTGCAATTCACACTGAAGTATAAGCACATGGTTTCTTATGACGTGTGAACTACTATCTGCAATGCCTTCATTATCTTGTGCAGCAAAAGAAAGACCTTTGAAAAAAGAAAGTATGAATTGACTACAGCAAGAGAGTACAAATTCTTCTAGGTTCTGATCATTGTACTGCTAGATAGCTCTGCATGTGAACTTTTATGTACAAGGCTATTTCCACTCTTGCCCATCAGATATTAAATGTGACATATAACGTAATATTTACAAGCATTTCTTTGAGAAAATGGTCAGTACATAGAATGACAACAAGTAAAGTTGGCAAGGAAATTTGGAGCAGAAATACTGCTACTAGTAGCAAGACTCCATCTAGTACGATTTTCCTGGAGCACTTCTATTTCTGCCACTATGAATAATACTGACAACAATAAAACAATAATGAGAATGTGATGAGTCAATATTACATACACAAGAGCAGTGCTTGGTGCTTCTGAAACATTAACAATGAGATATCTTTATGTTTTAACCTTTGATGATTGGAATAATCTTTACCAGGATAAAACAAATCAAATATGGAAAATATGCAGGATAATACTGAAATGTATGCTCTATATCAAGCAGAAGTATGGATTTGTTACCCTTATAAGCATTTATACAGTTTTTATAATGACAGTTTCTATACATATAACAAGAACTTCTATATATAAATCCCTTCATGTGAAAAATTCTCTAGTATTCATATAAGCACTAAGGTTCTGGATGAAGATTTTAAAACTGCTTCAGGCTCATTAAAGAAATGGCAAAATAAGTCTATGAATGATGATTTGAACTGAAATGTGTCTATTTGCACTCCTGATATGTATCCCTATATAAGGGAAAGAGGTTATAACACTTTACTAAGACTGAAACTGAGATCTTCTTTATTGTGACTGACAGTCATGTATAAATAATGTTTTTTTATATTTAACCTATGACTGTCTGGACAGTCACCATTGTTCAGTAAAGTGAATATCAAAACTCTAGTAGCTCTATACTGTTTTCATCTAATAGTCCCTGAGTTGACCTTCTTGAAGAAAACAGAATACTCCCTTTTCAAATCCCATGTGTACAGTCTGAATTATTTTAAGAAAAAAGTATTGATATTCAACATTTACCACATAGGCTTATAAGAGAACTTGTCATTCAAATGTGCAATTAGAACACCTTTACCTATGGCCATGTTAATTTCTGAAAAGGGATGCTTAGAATGTTTCACCAAATAAAAATCATACTCTCAATCTTGTATCCTAACAATTAAGTATGACAGAGGAATGAAGACAATAAATTCAAATGCCAAGATGTATAGTTGAGAATATATAATTAGCATGACCCAAGTTTAATTTCCCTGGAAGCAATATGTAGCTAAATGTTAACATTACTAAATTTAGTGTACGTATTTTCTGAAATATTTGAGGTTTGCTACATCAGACATTCCCACTATAGATGGATGTATTTATTTTATTTATTTACTTGTTTATTAGAATTTGGTTAATAGGATTATCCATCTCTGCACAAGTTGTCCCTTTCCAATGGAAGCCTGGGAAGAAAAGCTTCAATAATAATGCATGCATAAAATATTTATAAACAGGTAAAGACGTAGAATTATTTTAAGCAATGTAAAAGAATGAATGCAAATAGAACAGGTAGTAAAATATAAACCAAGTTTTATGAAAACAACAGTACATATCAATAAATACACAAATACAACAATGGTTCAAAGCAAAGAAAGTAGAAGGAAAGAAAAGAGAATTTGATTTTCTAGAGCATACTTTTAGAAAGTGAGGTTTGGGGGAAAAAAGTATTTAAGTAACATGTTAGTGGAAGTGATAGTTATGCAACAGTGTGGAGGAGGGGCAAGGTAAAAAGATAAGTTTGAGAGGAAGCACCAGGAAATAAGTAAAGGTACCAGCACAAAAAGTACTCTATCATGCACTGAATGTGATAGAGGTTGAAGTAGACAATTAGTATGTAAGGTGAGTGAGAAGTTTTGGAAAGGTTAAGTAAGAAGATGTAGGATTATTGTCATGATCTTTCTACAGCTTATCAAAGAGTCCTGAGGTTGATTTTAGCTTTTTTTCCCCCTAAGAATGCTAACCAGCACAGGATTAGTAAGATGAGTTAATATATCTCAGGACTAGAATAAAGATAATATTATCATCTTAATTAATTATTATATGATTTCCTATCTGATTGAGTTGATGGTAAGTCAGATGGATATAAAAGATCCCGTAGCATCTATCATAAATAGTAGGCCTTTTTTTTTTATTTAACTTACATAAAAAACATTTACATATTTACATACACATATATACACATTTCAATTTTTTTCTATTTGTCATTTTCTTATACCATTATACTTGTTGTTATGAATAACTGAACCCCAGTCCTTCCAGAACCATAATATATTTTTTTCACAACATATCTGCCAAAAAATCTTTTACAATTAAAGACAATTTAATTCAGTCTTAAATTCCAAATAACCCATGTTACACAGAACATGTGAAAATGGTAGATTATCTTTTTCTTGTTCTTATAATAGCTATACATAATTATATATATTATATTACTAATATTCTCAAAAAAATCTTCACACAACTTTTTTCAGAGTTTTTTTTTTTTTTTGGAATTTCACCACTAATCTATATAAAAAAAAAAACATGCTGTATTGGGTCTTCCTTCCCACCAAGTAAATACCTTTCAAATGTCTTTTCATATGGCATATTCCCCTTTACTTGTAACTTACTTATTGCCAGCATTCATAGACAATTCTGACACTCTTCTATATCGATATACAGCCTTTTTCCTTACTTTACTTTATTCACTTCTGATAATTGTTTTCATGGATTTACATAATAATATTGTTTCATCACATTATTTTACCACATCTTTCTGTAAATCATCATTTTTCTTTTTCCATGTTGGTATTTTTTTCTTGATTTTTAATTTCTTTATTAACATATTCTTTTTCTCATCATCTCCTAGAACTTTTTGTTCTTATATTTAAATATTCTCACTTAATTTCTTATTCTGTTCCTTAACAAACTGTAATATCTATACAAGTTTAAAGAAGCATAATAAATAACTAGATTTAGTAATTCCAATATCCCTTCTCTCATAAAAAAGCATGCCTCTTGTCACTGAGTTTAATCTTGAATAGGATATGAAAGAAAACAAATGCACAATTTCCTTTTCATATTTTCTGATTACATAAACATTTGACATATATGCTATTTTTCCATTAATACAGACTTCACTAAATAAAAATTTTCTTGAATGCTAATCTAGAAGTCCTCCAGAGAAGGGACATTTCCTTCCCACTGAATCAGAACTGCATAATTTCTCCCAAATCCTATACCTAGCAAAGACATTTCACGTATTGTAAAATACCCCCCCCCCCAATTTTCAACACATTACCCAAACCCTTAGTTTTTTCTTTATTGCGGGCCATTCCCATTCCCTTTAAACATCTATTCAGACAAGCCAAGAGTTCTCTCATTCATATTTTGTTCTTAGTAACTACAACTATATAGTCTGCATGTAAAAAAGACTTTCGGTTTTTCCTGGTTAGGGGTCGCCACAGCAGAACTCCGGTCCACTCATGATTGGCAGTGGAATTTTACGGTGCCAAGTTGCCAGCCCAATGCCCAACCTTCAAAGAAGGCACGCCCATTCACGCTCTTACCTACCTGCATGTCTTTAACATCACTTGACCACAGGGAGGACATGCAGACTCCACTCAGAAGGCGCTCCAGCTGAGAATTGAACAGGAGAACCTCTTGCTGTGAGGCGACAATGTTAACCGCTGCACCACCGTGGCTGTAACTAGTCTGCATGTACACTCTCCTAATTCTATTACCTATTCCTTACTTTTCTATAACATCCCACAAAACACTGTGTCCTACTGTATCAAATGCCTTCCTAATATCCTTAACCACAAGTTTCACATCATCCCTTTTACTTATAATATCATGCACAATTTCTCTCATTACTAATAACATTTCTTTACATCCCTTCCCTTTTATACAATATATACCTTCTTCCATAATATCCATCATCATTCCCTCCATTCTCCCCTGCATTAATTCTGGTAAAATTATTATAATCAGTTTTATTTAGTGTGATAGGTCTGCATTTCTTTCTTGCATATACATTTTAATATACCCCTTCATAACTCTTCATACCCTTCCATCAACCATTCACTCAAAACATTTGCAAAATACTGTTTTTGTCATTTTATTAATTTCTTGTTCATTCCATACTGTATACCATCTGGGCTTGATACTGAATCAACATTTATTCTCCTAAGTTGTTTACCCAATTCAATAATTCTAATTTCCTTTTCAAATTCTTCCATAACTTTTTATTCTTATACATCTTTCCATATGCTGCAGTATAATAAAATTTCCTCTTGTGTTCTTTTTGCCACTTTTTACATTTTAATTTTCCTCATTATTCTAATATCATCGTTCACTATTTTACCAAAGTATACACATATTGCCTCCCTTCTAACTTGTAAACAATATCGCTGCCTAAACAGTTATGCTGTAATTTGTTCCCAATTTCCTTTATATATTTAATGTTGCATGCTCATTATAGTCTTTTGTATGATTCTCTAAATTCCCTAATCAATTTCGTTACATTTTTCCATATTTCACTTTGTCTCCCTTCCTTACATCATCCTGCCATTAAAAAACACTTCTTTTTAAATTCAACCCACCATTCAGGTCAGTTTTTTTATAGAAGTCTTTCATGTTTATATGATTCTTCCATAGCTGCAATAATTTCCCACTTTCCAATTTCTTCCAATAATTTCTCATTTATTCTTTGTATTCCCTTTCCTGTTTTAATATACTCCTTGTCTTCTATCACCTTCATCCATATCGCTAAATGTAACCCCAAGTCTTCTGATAATACAAAATAATAAATTTCAGATCCAAATGTCCCCCTTCTGAAAATCCATTGACTTTTGTTTCACACAGCTAATTTACCACAGTTTATCACTGACTGTATGTTTTACATCTTGCTCTTTCTTTTCACACTTTCACCTTAAATCAGAATTAAAGTCCTCTGCAATTGTACTTTTCATGTTGACCACCATGTATTCTAATACTTGATAAAACAGATTTGCTTTTCTTGTTAAGTCATATATGCATATAATGCTTTAATTCTATAAACATGTTGTGTCCACCTTGTATCCACAACCGTTAACCTTCTCATCCTTACCAGTGTTAAATCTCATATTTAGTCACCCAGAATAATGTCCACTTCCTAAGTTCCATATGATATTTCTGCCACACAATTTTTTTGCCATCTTTCTGCATTTGTCATGAATCTTACACCCTGTAATGGAATAACATCATTATCACATTTAGCATGCCATTCCAGTATCCTTATCCTTTTTACAGTCTTAATAGTTTGATTCCCATTTACTGAAAGCACTCTAAAGTTATTGCTTTTTCTTCTTTTTAAGTTTAGGAAAAATATTTTAACATTTTTGTTTTCTTATTTTTATACTTTCCTTAATTGAAAATCTTCCTTTGTTTATATACAAATAATCCTTGATCCTCATAATCAGATTTTTTATTGGCTAGAACTTGAATTAGTATCAATCCCTTCTCTTGATTTGTCTTCCTGCATTCACCCTCTCTCTCCTCATTCACCCCTGCATATTTTTCTTCTTCTACAGTTTCTTCTTCACCAGTTTTGCCCTCTCCCCAGCCTGTTATTGTCCATCCTCGTGTATTATTTTCTTTATTTTTACCTTATTTTTCATTATTTACTCATTGTTCTTGAAAATCCACCCAATAATTCCTGTTTTTACTCGACCTACATTCAAACATACCTTCTTGCTGTATGTCCTTTCTCCTCACATTGGTTACATTGTACCTTATCACAAAGATTGACATGAAGAAAGTCCCCGCAAAAGGAACATGATTTAGGCTGGCCAGAATAATGACTGTCAATCACCAGCTACAAAAATAACACTTGGCAAGTGTTTCATAGGTGTGTACTAGGCTAATGGTCCTGGAGCCTTTACAAGCCTAGCCCATAGGATTACCCTGGCATCATGCCACCCGACCTTAGTTCCCAGTACCTCTGTCAAGTAGAGCCACTGGAGTGATCCCTGGAGTGAATTTTCTATTTCCCATCCACTCATCAAGATTTCTCTTTAAGAAGACCAGTGAGGGCTCTGCTTGACATGTATGGGAAGTTTATTCCATAACATGGGCAGTCTCCGAGTTATGAACCTGTCCCTCCAGCTTGTTCTGTTGATTGTGGTAATGAGGTTGAGGTCTCTAGAGTGTGTAGTGCAGAGGGATTGGAATTTCTTTAGATATCTAACCCACCTCTATTACAAATGCTTCATGGTTTTGTAAGTCAAGCAGAGATCACTTCTAAGTAGGCAATATGAGACAAAGAATAGTTGGAGTTTTTTTGAGTCTGTCTATATAGGACAAGTGTTTAAGGCCCAGGATCCTCTTTGTGAGGTACTTTTGTGGCCTCTCCGGTTATGCAGGTGTCTAGTGAGGTACATGCCAAATGGGGCATTGTACCCGATGATTGGCCTAATGAGAGAAGAGTAGAGACAGGCAATTACCTCTTTCTTCCTAGATGCAAAACCCTTAGCAATGAGATGTGCCCATACCTCTCAACCTCTTAGAGCAAAAAATATGGATAAAGCCTAAAATGATGGGGGGACAAATACGGACAGATTTTAAATATTGCTCCTACAAACTCAGAAAGCTGATAGAATAATAGGTTTTGCATTAGCATGAATTTTCTGAAGGATGTGGAGTCTTAAACTCAAATATTTGTCATTATTTAATTACTTCAATCCTCAGCTATTTGCCAGAAAGGTACAGATTTTAGGAGGAACACACCAAAAATATGAAACAAAAATCTGGACATTATGTGAAAATCTGTACAGTTGAGAGGTATGGATCATGTGCCACATAGTAGGACTTTCTGACCACAGTGGCAATGTGGTGGTCAAAAGAGAGGTTGCTGTCAACCTGTGTTCCCAGATCTCTTTTACAATGCCTTCTGTGTTCAGTGGACTACCATCGATGTGGTAATTAATGGGAACTGGGTTTTTCCCAAAGGGGATGATGACACATTATTTTTGCATTGAGCTTAAGGCCATGGTTCTGACATCAGTCGTTGGTCTCAGTGAGGCCTTTGTGTAGGATGTCAACATCACATGGAGTGTTAATTATGGCTCCCAACTTGCAATCATCTGTGAACTTTGTCAGCCAGAGTCCCTTCATGTTGGCCTGAGCTTCAAAGAAGTAGATACCAAACAGGAGAGGACACAGGACTGAACCCTGTGGGACTCCACTCATGACTGGTCAGCAGTCTGACTTGGAGTCAGCTACTTTCACACTGTGGGTTCTGTCTGAGCCAGTTTGAAACCCACCTAGTGATACAGGGGTTGATGCCCAGCTTAGAGAGTTTTTCTATGATTCCTGAGTGGGGAATGGTATTGAAGGCCTTGGCCAGATCAAGGTAGGCTGTATGAACCACCTTGTCTTCATCAACAGCTCTGGTGACTGACTCAAAGAAGTCGACCAGGTTGAGCAGACAAATATCTACCCTTCACTAAACCAAACTGTGTGGGATCCAGAGTTTGGAGAGTCCCTATATCCTTGTTTATTAGGTCCATGATGATGTGTTCCATAGCTTTGCATATCAGGCTCATCAGGCTGACGGGCAATAGATCTCAGGGTCTGTAGTCACTCCACCTTTGTAGAGAAAGATAACTGTAGCAGTGTGCCATTCGGTAGGGACAAAGCCTGAGGTGAGGCTGTGATTGAACAGGGCACACAGGTGTGGTGCCAGTTCACTCTGTAGTTCATGTAGAACACATGCAGGGATATTTTCAGGTCCCATAGAAGCTGTAGTCTTGGGCTTGGAAAGTGCTGTTTTAACCTGTGGAGAAGTAATACTGTGTGCCTGGCAATCTATTGGTATTGTAATTGGTCCTTTGGGGGAGAGAGGGTAAAGTTGACACTGAATCTTTCAGCCAGTATATTGGCAATATCTGTTGACTCAGTATAGGAAGTGCCGTTGTGCAGTAGGTCTGAACAAATCTGGGTATTGCCGTGGAGATTCTTTACATAACTATAGAAGGCCTTGTGGTTGTCTTTACTATCTGCTGCTATTCTGTTTTCATACCTAGCTTTAGAGGATTTGATGAGGGATGCCAACTTTCTGTTGAGGCTGATAAGGGAGTTTTTCCAGTCTTGGGACTTCACTTTATTCCACATCAGTTTCCTCCTTCTGTTGCAGAGTTTGTTTGTGGCAGGGGATCACCAGATTGACTTTTTTTTTTTTTTTTTTTGCAGGATAGTGTCTTGGTTCTATCGGGTATGAAAAGATCCTTGCATTTGTGTACATGTTCGTACAGGGCATTAGTGTCTGATTTGGCAGTCATGCAGCTGCTCTCCAATTGCATGGGTGCCATGAAGTTAGCCACTTCTGTTTTTAGGAGCCCAAAGTTAGCTTTGGAGAAGTTTTTCATGGTGGTTTCCTTTGCGGGGGTATGGGAGGGATGTGGATTTCCAAGGTGATTAGTTTGTGGTCAGATCTAACCAGGGAGGAGTTAACTACTGGCATAGAGCAATGGCCACCCATGTTAGTAATGACCAGCTCAAGGATGTTGCTACCTCTAGTGGGGGTAAGAATGAGCTGGTCCAGGGCATTGGAATTAATGAATTCCAGGAAATGTTGGGCAAGTGTATTGGTACATGAGTAGTTTTTGAAGTCGCCCAGTATGAGAGTGTTAGGTTGGACCCTGATATTCACCAGGTTGCTTAGGAACTTGGAGTGCAACTTCGGACCTGGTTGGGGACCTATAGCAGACTACGCCCTGAATTGCTATCTTACCCAATGTTAGCTGCACATGGAGTATCTCTGATGCGTTATGTTGGGCTACCAGTCTGGAGGTGTGCGCATCCTTTATGAATATGGAAACACCACCACCTTTGGAGCTTCAATACAAGTTCTGGGGCTGAAAGGTGTGGAATGAGTTATAGCCTGGTAGTGCAGGGGGGCTATCTGCTTCCTTGAACCAGGTGTCTGTTACAGCACAAATGTCGATGTTCTCCAGTTTGAGTGCTTTGAGCGAGTGCATTTTGAGGTTTAGACATCTAGAGTTGAGCAGCATGACCCCCAAATTGCATTTGTTTGTAGCTGTTACGGTGCTAATTTGTCTTTGAAACACTGCCGAAAAAAGGCGCTATAGGGTTGTTAAGAGCCTTGGTCAGTATCCGGAAGCCCAGGGGTGACAGATGCAGCTCATCTCTGGCAAAGCGTCAAGATCTGTCAATCATGTCATACCAGGCAGGCAGATATTGGATCCCCTTAGAATGACACCAGAAACTTAGCCAATTGTTGAAATCAATCATTTTCTGCTTGTACTGTGGTATCATTCTGAATGATGGTAGGAGGCTGCTCAGGGCTAGGGTCATACCCGCCTGGGCAACATAATCTGAGAGCTCCTCCATGTCTCTTTTCATGTAGTCCAGGGAGGTACTTCTCAGGTCATTCACGCCCACATGTACAATGACAGAGTCATATTTGTACCCGTTGTTGAGGGACCTGAGTGCATGTGTTATGTGATGGATTCTGGTACTTGACAGGCAGCTGACTGTTACTTTCTCCTTATTCAACCTAGTGAGTGGGACATCAGTGTGCATCACTATCAAGTCATCTATGACTAGTATGTTGGGCATGCTGTTTTGCCTTAGGGGCTTTGGTTGAGTGGCACACTGTTTAGGAGGGTTATGTGTCTCGTGAGTAGTATTGTGTTGTGGTAGTCAAGTGCGTTTCTGCCTTGGAGGCCTCTGCTGTTTGGGTAGATTTTTATTGAGAGCCTCTGTGAATGTGGTTGTGTGGTTTGTTTTTTTATGTGAAGGCAGTATTGGTCTGTGTTCTTGAGGGCTATGTGTTCCATGTGGTGTGGTGCAAGTGTTGACCTTCTCCACTTGACCAGCTATTCCGGTCTTGGCTGGAGAGTGAGTGGCTTCAAATTTGGATATATAAGTGCATCTTTCACAAATCTGAGTGTTGGGATATAAGATGAGAGGGTTATAAGTGAACATGATGCAATTTCTACATTGCTTCAGGATGCCCAATTTCACCAGGTTAATTGGAGAAAGCAGAGAGTACTGACCTTTAGACCTGCCTGAAGGGGTGGGGATTAATAATAAGCACTGGAGCTGTTTCCTTGTAGAATGTTTAGTGCTGGTAGCACTTTTGTGTGCTATGATAATTGCTACAAGAAGTCTGGTAAAATGCTAGACTAATAAGCTAGTAAACGTGCAGGAGAGGAGAGAACTAGCAGATCTCAGAAACTTGCAAACAGTCCAGGATTGCTAAGTTCTCACTATAAATAGTAGAATGAGCTCATGTAATGTGACTGGGGTGGGGGGGGGGGGGCCAGTATCAACTTTATACCAGAGGCGGGCAACTCAAAGTCACCAAGACTTAAACAAGAACTGGGTGGGTGGGTATTAAAAAAAACAGTTGTACAGTGTACAGAGATATGTATTAAATCAGAAGTGCAGAGACAATTGAAAATAAACACTTATCTTTTCCCAGTATCACAGCAGGCAGTAGGTTAGTCTCTCTGCAGCTTAGAACAGCTTTAGCAAACATGTATATCTGATTTAAATCTCTGGCTATTAAAAGCAGAGAAAAAGAAACCGACCCAAATATCCTAACAGTTTTGCAGGGATGCCCCTAGCTAGATTAAACCAGTGTAATTCTCTTTCTGCCACAAAGAAAGCAGACAGGCCTCTAGACAAAAGATTTCACTGCAAACTGAGGGTCACAACAGTAACAGATATTCAACTCTATCACACAATGAAAAGGACAGTGAAAACAGTTGTACAGATTACAGAGAGATATATATTAAATGAGAAGTGCAGAGAAAATTGAAAATAAACACTTACCTTTTTCCAGTATCACAGCAGGCAGGTCAGACTCTCTGCAGCTTAGAACAGCTTCAGCAAGCAGGTATATCTGATTTAAAACTCTGGCTATTAGCTTTTTTCCATATTTCAAACCAGCTTCCAACCTCCACCCTCCATTCCATAAGTTTCTTTCATCAACTTTCATAATATTATCAAAAGTCTCACACAGACCCCGCATGCATTTTAACATTATTTTCTTCTAGTTCATCAGTTGTAAACTGCATAGTAACACTTTTTTAACATTTTAAGTTTCTACCAAATAATTGTTCCATGGATAAAAAGTACTTTTTTGTTACATAGTTCCAAAAATGTTGTCAGTGCATCAGTTTCAAATGTTAAGTTACAAAGCTTTTAAAATCAGAACAGTTACCAAATTGTCCAAACATAATGTCACCAAATTGTCCTAACATAATGTCTGTCTGTTGGAGTGACACTTTTGTTCTTATTCTCACAGTTGGTCTTTTCTTCTTTTTAAAAACAGTTTAACTTACAATTTGTTGTTGTTGTTACTGCTGCATATGTTTTAGTTATTGTATTATCTGCTGTGACAAAACCAGTCACCTTCTCAGTGTGTTGCTGCTTTCTTCTTTTATTTTCCATCACTGCTGCTGCGTAAGTTAAACAAGCTGGATTTTCTGCTGACACATCAGTTGGTACCTTTTATAAAAACATTATCTGCCATCTTGCAACATGAAACAGCAGAATTGTCTAAATCATTCTGCTCATTTTTTTTAACACAACCTCATCTGCAAGCCCTCCTGATGCCAATGCTGTTATCTGCACCACCTTGACAGTCTATCTTCCAGTCTATCTTCCATCCATCCCCACCAAGACAGCTAAATGCTGCTCATCTAGAACAGGCACCACACAGGAATCTTTGTTTAAATTCTGAAGCTCTATATTGAACACATTTCTTCTCCAAATTCTCACTTTCAACTTTTAAACTTTCTTCCATAGCTTTTCTCTCATCTTCCGCTAAGCTGCAGATTCCTTAGGTCTCTTCCTTGCTGATATAGCAACCCATCAGTGTCATCGTCTCCAGGGGTTAGGAAGGTTCCCCAATGCCTTGGCCAAATCTGTACAAGTAATGTAAATACCACTTTGGGTCTCCTCTGAAAAGAGGTTACTAGCCTAGTGGGACTAACTTGGCCAATGCAGGATAAAATAAAACAAAATAGTGGTTAGCAGACTGGTCCAAGAGGAACAACTAGAAACCAGCGAACCAAAGAACGAGAAAGAGAACCAAACCTACTTTTCCTCAGTCCAAGACACATGTTTAGTCTAGTCCTAGATAAAAGCCAAAGAAATGTGCATCCTAAGTAATAATCTAAATTACAGGACATGAGGTTATCCAGCAATAATTTTAACTAATGTGTCACAAACTGAAAAGAGCAGCAGGTCTTAACGTCCGACTGTAAAACATACAACAAGAGCATGACTAAAGATGCATAAGCAAATGGAAATTAAACCATTATCTAAACTAAAGCAATCAGGCTACCATGGCATCACAAGCAATGCAAGAAATAATATATATAAGCAGAGTAGAACACTAGTGCAATGAGACAAAAGTTACATAGAAGCAACTGAAACATTCAAACAAGCTGCATGTCCATTAATTAGAAACAGCTTAAACTGCTAGTTTCACATGCTTGCCTATCTGGCATAAGGGGAAAGGAGAATGCAAGTCAGAAATACAGACAGATGATATACGAATAAGCAGTTCTGTGAAAATTCTTTAGGAGCGATCCTGTTGTGTAAGCCATGCTGGACTGCACATGTAATAACTTGTATGTTAAAAAAATGTGCACCTGATGGTCTGCTCTATACGGAAACAAGACCAGAGGAGCACAACACAAATATATATAATAAATCATATTTTTACAGAAAACATTGAGGACAAAGAGAGAGAGAGATACACACACACACACACACACACACACACACACACACACACACACACACACACACATGGACAGTATAGAAATATATCACATTCAATTAATCAGTGGAGGTAGCTAAAATAATATTACCTTTCTATATGCAAGAAAACTAGAAATTTTAACAAACTTATTCAAACAATTTGATTCATAGAATCTCAAAAACAAGAAACTGCATAATAGATATTTTTAAACAATTAACATACTCAGACTATGATAGAAAGAACCAGCTGTCTCGAACTATGGTAGAATATACATTTTGGTAACTGTATTGAGGATTCACTCTAACATAACAATCAAACAGAAAAAAATGTGTACATCTTATCAGACATTCAACACATTGTGATGCTGACAGACAGATTTGCATGAGGAAGTCAAATTGTAAACCATAAATTGTTCACCAACTACCTATTTGAGAATTAGTATATGTCTCATATTGATATGTCTTGTTTTAATTTTGTTGTCACAAAGGGGCAAGCAAAGGACATAAAATATTCTTCATGTTGTTGAATATTTATATTTTGACAGCAATGTATACCTTAGAAGGTATTTACTTTTTTGGAAGTTATATTATTCACTTTTGTCTCAGATTATAGGAATGTAGGGAGTTACTAGGCTATTGGCCCTGAGGCCCTTATAAGTGTAGCCAAGAGTTTAGCTCATGTTTGGACAACTCAGTACCAAAAGCCCCTGTCCAGCAGGGATACAGGTGGAATTCCAGGGGTGTATTTTCTGTTTCCCATACAGTTATCCAGGTTGCACTTAAAAAGGGGTAATGAGGTACTCTGCTTGACATGAAGAGGGAGTCTATTCCACAGGTGGGGGAGTCTCTGTGACACAAATCTGTCTAGCCAACAAGTCGTATTGATGTCACAGACCAGGTTGAAGTCACGCATGTGGGTTACTCGAGTGGAGCTTGACTTGTGTATATGCAGCAGTCCCATCAATGCAGGGTCTGAGATTGCTTTGTATGCCAGACAGAGGTCATCTCCTGAGGAGTCTGTATGAAATTGAGTATAGGGCTTTTAGCCTATCTGTGTAGGATAGATGTTTGAGGACCTGGATTCTTCTGGTGAGGAACCTCTGTGGTCTCTCCAGCTGCTGCATGTGCTTTGCGAGCTATATGTCGATGGGGGTGTTGTACTCAATAATTGGCCTTATAAGGGAAGAATACAGGGATGTAATGAACTCCTTGTCCCTGGATGACATAGCCTTACTTATGAGGTGAGCCACGTAGAAAGCTTTCCACACAACGAAAGCAACATGGTGGTCAAACGTCAAGTTGCTATTGACCTGGGTGCCCATATCCCTCACAACTGATTGCATGCTTAGGATGTTGTTATTAATGTGATAATATTTGGGGACGTCACTCTCCCCAAATGGGTCCACATCACTTGGCGAACTGATGACAATGCCCAGCTTGCAGTTATCTGCAAACTTGGTCAGCCATAGTTCACTGGTTTTGGCCTCCATCTCAAAGAAGTATATCCCAAATAAAAGTGGCCCCAAAACTGATCTTTGGGGTATGCCACTCATTACTGGTCTACTGCTTGAGGTGCCTTCCCCTATTTTGATTTAAGTGGGTTCTATCAGTGAGCCAGTTTGCTACCCATCTAATAAACTCTCTTAACTAGGCATCACTCCATATGTCATCTATTATGCTCGAGTTGAGAATAGTGTCGAAGGCTTTGGCCAGGTCAAGATAGGTGCTGTGCACCATCTTCCCCTCATCCATGGCTTTAGTGACTGTCTCAAAGAAGTTGACTAGATTTAACAGACATGACTTCCCCTTGACAAAGCCAAACTGTGTGGGGTTGAGTGTTTGGAGGTTGCCAATGTCCCTGTTAATGAGGTCCATGATAATCCATTCCATGGCCTTGCAGCTCAGGCTGGTTAGGCTGATGGGTTTATAATGTCCCGGATTGGTGGTTGGCATTCCACCTTTGCGTAAAGAGATGACGGTGGCTATCCTCCACTTGGCTGGGACAAAGCCAGTACTCGGATTTTGGATGAATAGGGTGCCTAATTTTGCTGCAAATTATATTCATGCCTGTGTTCATGTAGGATGCAGCCTGGGATGTTATTGGGTCCCATGGAGGCTGCATTTGTTGCCTTTGAGAAGCAGTGATGACCTGTTCCCTCGAGATAAGGGAAGGAGGCAGGTACTGGATATGTCCTGATTTACTGATGGGGGGACAGAGGGGTGAAGTTTTCAGTGAATCTGTCAGCCAGTAGGTTGCCTATATCTACAGCATTTGCATATGTGTTGTCCTTGACTACCAGTTTTGAACAGATCTGGGTGCTTCCTTTAAGACTGCGGACATATGTGAAGAAGGCCTTATGATAGTCTCTAGTAGATGTGGCCAATTTGGACTAGAAGTTGGCTTTAGAGGATTTCACTAGTGCTCTTATTTGCTTGTTCAGGCTACAGAGAGATTGCTTCCAGCTGGGCACCTGCTCCTTCTTGGTCCTGGGCAGCAGTTTTTTTTTTTCCTTTTGTTATATAGCTCATTTAGAGCGCATCAATTATCCCCACATTAAAAAAAAAAACTTTAAATACTAGACCAGACATTTCCTTTTTAGTAGAGTGGGCAACATATAAAGCTTGTCTTCGGGGTATTTGCCCTTAAAATATAAGAGCTAAAAACTAAAACTTCATGGAACTGTATAGGTAAGCTTCTAAGGATGCCCAAAGATCAGTGGCATAGTTCGTGCCAATGAATCTATAACAGATATATAATGCAAAAAAAAAAACAGGTGACATGTTTGAGTGACTAACACAAACTAACACAGATCCTAAAATTACATAATGTTAATAGTCCTTCAACTGTTTCTCTGTTTTAATTACATCCTAATTTGGGACATTGTAAGAAAAACTCGAGTATCTCTTTACCTGAAGTAGAATCCTACCTATCCAACTCCCACCTACTCCTGAATCCTAACAGAACTAAATTAATGCTCCTTACTCTCAAGAAATATGATGAACAAAATCCTCCATTCATATTTACTCAACCAGCAACACCAAAATCAAAATAGTTTCTCAGGCTAAACAGTTGGACTACATAACTGATGAAAAATTAAAATTCCGCAAACATGTATTACATTAGAAAATGCACATCAAACTAGTCTTCCATTATAGATTAAAACCATATCTTACAGACACTAATAGACAATCCATACCCAGAACTTGTTTATTCCCATGTCTTCTAGACACATTGCAAATAGTAATAAACTTGAGCTAAACCAATAAGACTAAAATTGAAATATGCTGCAAAAAATTTGCCCAATTTGCTACAAATACGTCTCTCAAAACACATTGTGCAAAGCTCTGCAATTTGAAGATAGGAGAGATGGGGACATTAAACACCATACAGAATTGAATGAAGTAAGATGTACTGCTGATTTACAAGCAGATCATCAACCAGGTTTAAATGGGTGTATGCCCTTAAAACCTTTATTAAGGGAGCATAGACCCCATTACTGATTCCTATTGGTTGGTTGTTCTTTTAAGATAAATGCTGTTAGTATTGTATTTTAGATCTGAAGAAGAGCAGTAGTTCGAAAGCACTTACCTGTTTTAATAAAAGTTTTATTTTTGCCTGTCATGGTGGGTCCAGTGTTTTTTTTATATTTTCTAATATGTCTATATAATACTGAGAACTCTACTGTCTTTTCCACTCCTGGTATGTCTGCCCATTCATACAGCAAAACTGATTACTTTCTCATCCATATTTAAATACTTTCTAACTCTATATCTTTTACTCAGTCCATTACAACAGCTACATATCACACTACTCTGCTTGTCTATATCCCAGTTTTCTTTCATTTACTCTTTTTTCTTCTTCTGTACATAATTATTTCCACATTCTCTCTGAACGTCTCCCTTTTCCTCTGTCTGCACTATTTTCCTTTAAACTCCATCATGGTTTCTTTCTCCCCTCACCTTTCTCTTTCCACTAGAGACTGCAAAGTTTACTACATTTTGATAACTTTAGTAGGCCTCGCAATCTGTTTACCTTTGTTTACTGTTTCACCTTATTTCCATCTTTCTATAAAGCGCAGGCAATAGATCTGACCAACACTGCATTGCAGGGGATAGTGATTATATAAAAGTGTTTAGTTGACTTAAAGCCACTGTATGATGTGAAAAGCTTTTTGTACTACCAATATGTACAAATCTATATTACTTTATGTATATTTGTAAAAATATCAGTCTGTCTGTTCCAATGTCTATAAATCTATGTACAACTGTATGTAACTTTTTTTAACTTTGTGAAGCTTCTCTCCCTGGACTTCCACAGAAAAGGGATTTTACCCAGTTGTATTTTCACAGTAAACAAAGACAAATAAATAGTAAATTTGTATATATTTAGTTACCCTAGTTGAGAGTCCAATGAGCCCCAAACTACATTTCTTTGACTAACTAGATGCAGTGTGTAGAAGCAGGTGAATTTTTAAGCGTATGCATAACAGAAGCATTGGCAAAGTAGTCCAGAAATTGTCAAAGATAATACAAGGAAATAAAGTTGAGGTTTGGCAAAATTCATAGTTAGATTAATGCAAAGTTGTGTAAGAATATTAATAGGAGTTAAGATTTTCAGTTGTCTGTTTTGAAAAATATGGGCAGGTTAATATGAATGTACAGAACTCATGTTGGAATGTGATAAGCAAATGGTTTGTCCTTAAACATTATGAAGTTTCTGATAAGGTGTAGACAGACCTTTGAAAACATCTTTCCTTGATTTTATTTATAATAAGCCTTACATTAAATGTATGCCATTAATAGGTCCAAAGGTTCATAGGAGATTACTAGAATAACAGCCCAAACGCCCTTAAAAGCCTCACCATATTTAACCTGAGTTTTCCAATTTTCAATAGCTAGGTCATAGTCATATGCCTTGCTTAAGGGTCCTTATGGCCCATGTAACATCACAGATCCATGCAGTACACATGCAGCTTGCAGTCACCCTACTCTTTTCCCATCTAGTAACTGTGGAGTCTATACACCTAGCTATATATTCAAATATGACTAAAACATTTCCTTGTGTAGAAGCAAACTTAGTGGGCCTTATGGGATTAAGCCTTAGTATCTATGAGTGGAGGAGGAGTAGGTGTTGGCTTGTATGCTGGAGGTTGGGATACTTTCAGACTGTGTTCTAGCAGGTTTTGGGTAATTTTTCTTTACATCCTCAACATAATTTAATGTACCTAGTAGTATGTTGTGATTGATGTGGTGCTGTGCAGATATGGACTGATATGAGAAGTTTGCCTCAATTTTACTTAAATAGTTACTTCTGTTACTGGTTTGTACTAGCAATATGTTGCAGCAGTGAACATTATGTAAGCATGATGCCAGGTGTTACAATGTTTTACAACACCTAATGCAATCAGACTGGCCCCAGAGGAGGTAAAAGCAGACTGCTGAACCATGTTGTCAGATGGAGGAGGACTGTGGCTTCTGTTGTAGTCAGGGGTTTTAGATATATATGTACAGAGAGGCAACTGTCAAAGTAGGCTCTAAAAATTGATGAAGTAGCTAATCTATCAGTACAGGCTGCGGTGGTGCAGCAGTAGCATTGTCGTCTCACAGCAAGAGGTTCTCCCATTCAATTCTCGTCTAGAGCTCCTTATGTGTGGAGTCTGCATGTCCTCCCTGTGGTCAAGTGACATTTGAAAGACATGCAGGTAGGTGCATACGTGAATGGGTATGCCTTCTTTGAAGGTTGGGCATCGGGCTGGCAACTCAGCACTGTAAAATCCCACTGCCAATAATTAGCGGACTGAAGTTCCGCTGTGGCGACCCCTAACTGGGAAAAGACAAAGAAGAAGCTAATCTATCAGTACAGACAGAATGTGCCTATTGGTATTACAGGCTATTGTTCCTTTTCTCATCAGAAGCACAACCGTATCATTAATTCCAGGTTGGTTTCTAAGAAGTGTGTCACAGGCACTTTGGAGATTAGCAGTCTTATCTCAGAAGTTGTAAGGGTCTCTAGGCTTGTTGTTGGTCAGAACATTTACCAGGAGAAGGCAACATTTTTAGCAGCTCAGCAGGACAAGCTGAACAGCAATTTAGAATTAAAACTAAGGTAGTTTCTGCCAAAATGGCAAACATACTAATAAGGGAAGCACCCTTTCACACTTCTAGTCATAGACAAGTTGCAGTCAGTGATCCTATGCTCCTTCTCTCACCAGGAGCATGACAGTAACAACAATCCTAAACTCTCTCTTAAGAGGGTTTGCACTGACTGTCCGACTTTAGGAATTCTAGGAAATAATATCCCTGTTGTTCTCTCACAGGTGCAAAATAGAAGGACTAACTGCACGATGATTCCTGAGATGTGACTTGTAATGTCTCTAGTAATTGGCAGCCTTGTTCCAGATTTTATAAGGAAGGTGGAAAAAGTGGCTAACACTTTTAGATATTGCAGCACTACATAGGTAGGAAGAAAAAGGTAAAAGGGTATCTCAAGCCTTATCAGTCAGTGGGGATGGCTTTTAATTTAATCTTCTATTGCTCAACACTTTATGCAATAGAGATGAAAATAGGAAGAGCTTCAAAAGAAAAGTTTATAGCAGGGACAGACAACTTTAGGTCAATATGTTTAAAATAACTAAACAGATCACTGGGTCGGTGGACTGTCTGTCTTCTAGATCTAATAAATGCAATACAAGGGCTAAATCAGAAAAGTAGCTTAGAGTGACAACTTAAAAATTATACACTTTAGTTTACTGACAACAGCCTATGAAGGAGAGAAGAAGGAGAGCATGTTATGGTCAAATTTAGATAGGAGACATGCAGATAGATAGGACCAAAATGGGAGAAACACCTCACTAAGGAATACTCCACAATATAAACATGCAAGACAAATATAAAGGAAAAAAAAAAACTTTCCCATACAGCAGCATATGGCAGAGTCTGACTGAGCTTATTCTGTAAAACATTGCTTTATAATTATAATTTTGTATCCTTACAAATTCATGTAATGATTTTCGTGTAAACTTGGACCTTTTCTCCCTGGGCCTCCACTGAAAATGGGTCTCAAGCCCAGTGGACTTTCCCAGTCAAAAAATAAATAAATAAATAATTGAAATGTTTTATCTTTTCCATTTAGCAAAAGGCCTAGTATTTATAAAAAGTTAAAACATTTCCCTAATTCAGGTATTGAACTCCTCCCTCAGTTCAAAGTTAATTCATTTTAGGTGACCTGTTTTAAATTCTGTGACCTGTTGAGGCAGAGCTTCCACTTGCTTCCTAAACATAACTTTTAATCTACAATGGAAAATACAGTGCAATATCAATACAACACAATATACAAAATTACAAGAAAAAATGTATGTATTATAGTACATGATTCCGTTTTGGCTAACAACAGGGACTCAGTGAAAGCAAGTGAGGATGATAATAAGTGACTGATGCCAACTTTCACATCCTGGGTGAAAAAAGGCAAACTAGCTCCTCAGTGCAAGCACTATACCACTTTGTTAGGTGATTGCTCATATGCAGACATGTGAATGTAATCAGTAATTACAGAGCTCACAAGGCTGCTGTAGGATACAGTGAGGTTATGGCACACTCCCTGACAACAGTAGGACACTGCACTAGCATCCTGCATCTCATCACCAGCCTTGAACATGGCTTGGGCTGAACCCAGGGGATGCTGATAGACCCAGTGAAGACGAGAGAAACTGGCGTCTGCTGACTGTCAGCTGTGGGAAGGGAAAATAAAAAATAAAAAAATAGCTGTCCGTTTTTATAGTGTTGAAGGAAATAGGATTTTCTTCACATATTTTCTTCCCCTTTGCTAACTTTGACAAATGTTCTATCAAAATAAGAGTTAGATGCAGCAGAGTCTTCATGGTTCCATTTTTCCATCTCGATGGGCCATGACAGTGGAGTGCATTGTCTCTTTTAGTATTGCAGTAGAACCGTTTCTATAACAAATAGAATACAAAAAATGACTACTCTAGTTTTTTACTTTATTATTAAAAGAAAATCCACCATTAACTGAAATAGAACTAGAATAGGCAGATTAGAAGTTTAAATATGTGGACCTCCATACTTCAGCCATGCCTGGTGCTGTCAAAGTTAGCAATTTAAATAAACTATAGGATAAACTCATTCAGGCTTTTAGCTTATATTTTTGGAGTTGCTTCTAACATTAATAAGAAGCTCATCGTGTCTTTATCTCTTAACTATTAAACTCGGTATCATTCGACTAGGTGATGTAAACTATCCAAAAGAAATTAGACATTTTGGAAACAAACTAGAACAAAGAGGAATATTTTTTATGGTAGGAGCTGAGAAAAAGTATACTACAGGATGAAGAGTGGAGTTCTACAAGTGCTCAGATTCCAAGCAGTCAAAGACTACTGTCTGCAAGCCAGGGATTTAAGCATCTACATGATCAGGTAACCTGTTATTCACCTCATGCTCAGACTCAAATCTGAGATAAGGTAAACAGCTATCACAGCATACCCCGGCATATTATACGAGTTTGAGTTTGAATGAGGTAAGTATAGCAGTCATAGTGAGGGAGTTGGATGAGGTGGGAATATAGATTAGGGCAGTAGTTAGGAAAGAGTTTTATGATTAAGTAGTATGGGGGGTTAGGTTCATAGATCAGCAAGGGAGACATGGGGTTACTGAGCAGGAAGGAAATCTTAGAGATAGAAAACAATTAGGGGGTTTTAGGTTTGAGGGAGAAAGAAATGTGTTTTAAGGTTAGGGTTTAGAGGGGTAGGGTGTTCAGACGGCTAAGCTGTTACAGGAGTTTAGAACATATATCTTTTCAAGTAGATGGAAGTGAGCAAGTGTGTCATAAGCAAATAGCACCTGTGCACTTGCAGTAGACTCCACTGGGTTGGTGGTGGTGGTGGGGGGGGGTTATAGTCAAGGAATGTGTACCAAAGACAAGACTGCTGTAGCTAAAAACTTTTTTTACAAATTACGTTGCCATGCACTTGAGGAAACTACATACTGAAGGGATTTAAAACATTAAAATGAACCAAGCAATGTAATACACCAGAAAATGAAAGCATTTGGGTGATGGCTCATTTACCATGGAATGCTAAACATGTACTGTTTATAATATCAGATTAATGTACAGTAAAGGTAGCATTTGAGCCTTTGACTGTAAATTCCAAAATGGATGAACTTACTCATTATACTTCAACCTAAATTACACCTCACAACCCTCTCCAACCTCTTACTGCACTCTTTTCTTTTGTTTTTCCTACTACCTTACCCTATCCACTTTCTCTGTGCAGATCTTTCCTTTACCACTTTTTCTTTCCTCCCCTCCTACCTAAACTACATGAAGACACCCTACCCTGCACTCTTCTCATATATCCTTTTCTCTCCATCCTTACTTATTTCTATAACCCTAATATGAACACCCTTTCTCCTACTAAGACATCATCAATTTTCCCTTACTGTCTCTAATGTAATCTCCAATATCGCTTTTAAATATTTTATTAGAATTGTCCCAGGTCACATTTATCATATACTAATCTATGTAACAAATAAATGTTTCCTCTCATATTTTCTCCAACTCATGCTATTGTTTTCATTTCACTCTGCTATGAAACATATGTTCCATATTTTTCTCATTACAACATTTTTTCACTCCTAAATTTTCTACTGTTATACGATACTTTGTGATTTAAAATATCTCTAATTGATTTTTGATATATTGATATTGTGGAGCTCTTTTCCTGGGTCTGCCATGAAAAATGGCTACTTTTATCCCAGTTGGACTTTCCTAGTAAATGAATGTCAAACAAATAACATAAATAAATGATAAAATGCAGTGTACACAGGAGAGAGAAAAAGTAAAATGTATTGCAAACCAAAGGCAGGTTTAAGAGGCAGAGTGTGACTGGGTAACAAGTATAGGTTACCACCAAGTACTGATGGTTCTATGTAAAGTTGTAATAATACAGTATATGTGTGTGTGTGTGTGTGTGTGTGTGTGTGTGTGTGTGTGTGTGTGTGTGTGTGTTTGTGTGTGTGTAAGGTGTCTTGGCATTTCAAGATATCAATAATTATTTTCCTTATTTTTGTCTGCTTCCCTGGCTCATCTGTCATCTATATTTTCACGTAACTTTGGAAAAGTATGTATCTAATGTGTAGAATCTCTAGCTAACATATTTTGGAATTTTTCACAAGAGCTGAGAACTGTCCACTAATGACAGAACTGGATGTTTTTTGAAATGTATGCAAAACTTTTCTGTATGCTTGATGTTGGTGTTCTAAGGAGTAAAATAATTAATATATGAAACTTGTCAGCAGCCAGATTTCTTGCCATCGTTTTCTATTTTTAATCTTTTCCTCCATATTTCTTTCATTTTTCTTTCATTCTGCCTCTCTCTTACAGTTTTTTAGCTAACTGCATATCTGTCAGTTCACCGAGCTGTGTATATGCGTGTGAGCATGTGCACATGTCCGAGTGTGTCAACCAGCAAACATGTTTGTGAATGTCCATGTGTTGTTATACAGAGAACACATAACTATATAAACACTTGAAAAATCTTGCAAAGATCCACTTTACTTTTAAACTGCCAAATAAATTGCTTTCCTGTGTAACATTTAATTTTTCTTAATTGGTTTATTATACTTGGCATTTAAATATGTTGGGCATTACAAAGCATACAGGTTGCAGAGGCCTTTTTAAAGAAAGAGCAAGCAAATTTAAAACATTGAATTGTCTCTTTAAACATGGCGACAAGAAATCTCAGCTCCTGTAATGTTTAATTCACATACTGGTTAACTTTATCCTAAAAAGGATTGCAACATTTCCTGGTAATCTCCTTTCTCAGGGAAGAGTGGTAGTGCAATATAATCCTTTCTTATCTCAGTTATTTACATCTCAGCATGCATCTCACAGTCACACTCATCCTTCTCAGCTCAGCCACTCTAAAGGCAATGTTTAATTCCCAGCAGGAAATTGCCTTTCAAAGTATCTCCAGTATTGTTTGTTGGCCTGCAGTGTCGTCTATGAGGAACATTAAAAGGAACTGAGCACTCTAATCTTTCCTTTTAATGATTACTGACATCTAAAGTAGTTCCATGACTTGAGATTCCGTATAGCCTTTCAGGAGAGTTGCAAATGCCAGAAAGTTTCCTTATTGATTTATTTATTACATAAGAAGGCATTGACTGATGTAACAGTCACATGGATAATGAAATGGTAGGACACACCATGAGAGAGTGGCTTGACATTAATAACTGTTTTATTAAAACAAAGCTATGCACTTCCTTCATAATCAGCAACACAAAGAGAAAGTAAGCATTGCAGACATTAAAATAAAATGCCTAGAAAGGAAACAGTATCCAAGGGAGACACCTCATTAAAACATCACTGCAAACATTGCTTGCTTTTAACAAACAGGGCTGTTTTATCCTATATATTTCAACACATCTCTGGTGATTTGTTTTATCACTGCTTATAGCAAAATTAAATATTTTCATATGAATAATTTATCTGCATTAGTCTTTAATGTCACATTAGATAACTGCTGCTGCATTTATCAACATCCACATGGCATCAATGATATCTTAATGCATACATGTTATCCTTGCCTTGATAATGTTCAGTACCATATCTACAAGACAAGTGCATATCAAGTACCCACCTATATCCAGATTACACAGCTACATTCTTAAGGTTATACATGTATATAACATTCATTCAATATTATTATTTCCATCTTATTTGTATATGTTTTCAGCCCACTACTTGACCAAAACCTGCAAATGATAATTATCAGGTGAAGCCATTTCAGGGTTCTTTCAGGACAGCAGCAACTTGCAGCGATTTCAATGTCCATTTTACTCACAGTGGAATAATATCTTATTTTTTTTTCTTTGGCATTAGACATTTATCTGTTACATTCTGTTTGGTATGCTCTTTTCTCCACATCAGAATGCTTATTTTAGGATGGTAATTGAGGTAATTTTTTGAGAGCATTAGACAATTTTGTGAGCAAGACACAGATAAGGTAAGAAAGAGAAAAAGATACAAATTAAGAATTCTGTAAATCTAATTATATTTGATAGGCTCTACCATTTCATCACTTTCCCCTATTTCACTTGCATCTGCCTCTGGAAGCTCAGTCCTTGACATCTTTTCTGTCTCTTCAACCATTTACTTTCTGTTGTTATTAAACATCTTTTAACTACAATTTGAATACATTTGTACTCGGATAATCTACATTTAATAAAGAACATTTTTACATGTAGACTTTTATTTCTGAATATGTTTGGCAAAGCCATAAACCACACTATTAATGGAAGATGATATTCCTTCATCATATGCCTGATGTAGTAATGATTGAAGTTGCAGTGTGGGAGAGCAACTCTTGCATGGGAGGAAAAGGTGTGAAGTCATCTAAAAACAGTGCTGTCAGTTTTCCCATTGATTGTAGGTTAGCTCAGATAATGTGAAATTGACAAATTGGTTGTCCTCCATTACATGAACAGCATCTTTACTCTTTGTTATCTTCCAAACTGAGTTATCATTCTAGACAACATGACGTGTCTTTCTTTCCTGTGCATTGTCTTATACACAGGTGTCCCATCCAAACATTTCTCCCCAGATTTACTTTCTTCTTTGAACTGGAAGCATATTATTGTTTAGATTTTAATAGATGATTCAGTGTCTGTTTTCTTTTGTATCTATTTATATTTGTTGTTTTAGGTCATAACATCATCTACATGGTACTCCAGAGTAAAAGCCTGTATTGTTGAAGTTTATCATCTGTCATATTCAGAGAGTTTTATTCCATCCTTCTGTTCTATATGAGTACATGTCCTATGATATAAATGGAGCATTTCTCTCTGGGCCTCCATTGAAAATGAGACTTGTGCCCAGTCAGATTTTACCTGGAAAAAGTAAACGATAAATATTAGCAAGCCATCAGGACAGATTGAAGATGGAGAAGTTGACTCGTATGTGTTTTGGCAATTTCTCCTTTTGCTTTAACAAGTAAAAAAACTAGTTTAACTAATTGTCTCTAGGTTAGCAACAGTAAGATGATTTCATGTAATAAACATTGGTGTTTGGGTAAAACACTGATTATAACCATGGGTTGTTAGGGACGATATTCTCATACCAAAGATTAGACAGTTATTTTGGAATGCAGTTATGTATGTATGTACATATTTATTTATTGTATGCATCTTGTCTACATTTTTTGCTTTATATTTTAGTCCTCTCTGTGCCAAACCTCATTCATTTTCATCTGCATTTGCATTTTTTTATTAAAGTAAAGTTCATGTATTAATTTCCAAGGTCTTGTGGCTGCTATTCTCTATTTATTTCTTAATGTACTGCTGTTTATCTAAGAAAGGGGTAAGCTTTATTTATACTTTTAGTTAAAATTACTTGGTGTGATACATTTGGCTTGATTACAGGCAGCTGGTAATTGAGGGTCGCTGGCCATCAACTCAGAGTTGTGGCAGTACTACTTTTCAAGGAAGAAAGTTATGGAGAATTCTGACAGCCTTCTCTGGGAATTGTGAGAGTGTGCTTGTAAGTGGCTTGTATGCAGTCTTGTTTGGATATGGATGTTAGAAACCCATACTTTGTGAAATATTGCATATTTCCTTTATTCTACTACTGAAGGTTGGTTGGGTTCTGTTACTTATTTGCAGTTATTTTATCCTTGAATGCTGGAGGAGTGATTCAGACCCCATTGATGCCAGCCATCCTGCTGTCACAGTGTGTGACATCCTGACATCTGGAGGTCACATTTTATGGCAGTGATTATTTTGTCCAGTAATAACTGTGGCAGTGACACCATCCTACTATCACAATTTAAGGTTTTGTAAGCTGCTATTTGAATGATAAGGTTTTAAGGTTGCGTCTAAAAAGTTTGAGAATCAATCCAGTCAGTATGACACTGCAGAAGATAAATTGCAGTTCAAAAATAAAAAAAAGTAAAATTTTGAAATTGGATGGCTTTACATGTAAAGCATTTTACAGTAAGCATGCCCCCCACCTGTATACCTCTACTTTTATTTTGTAATGCTGACATTTTTGTACCCTAGGATAAGAGATTGTAACCTTATCTATGTTACCCCACATTCTTAAATTCATTTGAGCTTTTTCTTAAGTTGGATCACTTGAGGGACTGTAGATCTTTTATATTCCCTCCATGAGACCCTAGTCTAGTTCAAAGCCAATTCAGTGCCATACCACCTTTAGTTTACAGGGGTGATGTAGGCATGAGAAGGAATAAATCACTTTCATAGACAGGTATCTTAGCTTTCTAGAATTTCACAAAATGTCCAGATTCTTGTCTTGTGCTTTTTTTTCTCTATTACTCATAAAATGTATGGTTGTCTAGAAAATAATTGATGACTGAAGTCAGTAAATGACAGATATTTTAATTTTACATGTCATGTCCTTCAAAAATGCATAATAATGTAAATTCTATTGTCCTAGCAACTTTCTAAGTTTATAAGCACAATATTTATAACATCTCACTGATGCTGGGCCTTTGTGTCACCAACTAATTTTTGGATTTGTCCAGAATTGTTGCACTAAGAGGTATGACATCTGGTTGAATTACTTGTTTAAGAGTCGCACAGTAGACAAATGGATATTAAAGGGATCAAACACTAGACTACAGAAAGCAGCTTGTTGATATTTCATAGCCTTAATCTTCTGTACTTGCCAAATTGTTGTAGATCTCACAATAATAACCCAGGCATCATCTGAAGAAATCACAATCGACCATGCAAATGAATAATCTGTTAAATGCATTTATTTCATTGCTTGCTTGTTCTATAGAAGTATAGTGGCAGGAGTAAAACTCCCTTTTTATCCATGCACAGGCTGCAAGCATGTATCAATAATATCCATGCACTGGCTACAGGCATGTATCGGTAACATAATGCCATTATAGCATTTACATTATTTTTATTGTGGAAATAAAACACTTATGTTTTGTTAGATTTAACTATTACGCTGAGAATTATATGAAATTTTAATTGCATACATTTAATTTTTGTTCTGCATTTCTAATGAAGGAAAACATTTTTCTTCTTTTTTCATATAGTTGAGTGCTATTGCAAGTGATATAACACCATCAATTAATTAGTAGCATCACTAAATGAAGTCCATACCACTGGAATAATTTTGGAAAATGGTCATTCCGTTAAGGTCTCTATCATCGAAGTAATTGAGTGTATGTGAAACATAAATAGACAATTGTCAGAAGCAGTTTTTAGTGTTTGACCAAAGGTTT